>NC_088690.1:17757500-17815000 GCF_028017835.1 Emys orbicularis
CTGCCATGTTCCTAGCATGAATCATTGTACTTAGAGGCACACACAAGTGGAGAGCAGTCACGGCTAGTTGGCCGCTGATGTATCAGATACAATGTCTGTACAGGGTTCAGTGCCTGAGCCAAATGTTAAAGTTATTTGTTCTTGTCAATAAACTAAACTTTACTGTGACCCTATATTTTTATTATGCCACATGTATTTTAAGATAGGGTGTTATTGCCTGAACTTCCAGGGAGTCTTGTAAATGTTGCTACAAAGTGGTGGGAAGCAAATATTCTTGGAACTGGTACCACAAGTCCTCCAATATACAACATAGGGTTTTCAGCTGCTGCCATAAGTAATGTCCCTTTGCTGTTGTACATAGAGTATCCTGCCCTATATACCAGCGATAAATGCCCTCATCACTTTGCTTTTTACATTAAAATGTTGTTGTAGGGGCAGAATAAAACATATCACAGGGTGAAGCCCCAAGTGAGCTCACAACACTATTATTATATTATTATGTATACATCTAATTATTTGCCCATCATTACAAACACAGAAGACAAGGGCCCAGCCTCAAGGAGGCTACAATCACAATTAGATGGAAACAATACAAACCATTAATAATAATACCTACCACATCTAAATGATTTCCCATCCAGAGATCTCTAAGCACTTTACGAAAGTCCAACATATCATTATACCCATTGTACTGAAGAAAATTGAGACACTGAGAAGTTATGTGACCTCTCTAAGATTACACAACGACTTATCAGCAGATCCAGGAACAGAAACCTGGTTTTGTGGCTCCCAGTCCTGTTTGCCATCTCCAGCCTCCCTGAAGAATTAAAGGCTCAGTTCCACTCTTGTTTAAGTCAGTGGATATTTGGCACTGATTTCACTGAGACCTGTATCGGGCCCCATGTGGGAGAATGGGAACAGCAGGCGGGGATCATCAATGGTAAGCTAAGCAAAATAAATATATGAAGGATGTTCCAGTGGTTAAGGTGTTAAACTGAAATTTGGCAGACTCAGGTTGTCACATACTTCCTGTGGACCTCGGGCAAGTCACTTAGTTTCTCTCTCTATTTCCCCATCTATAATTGGGTGGGAAGGGGTGGTTACACTACTTCCCAATTTCAAAGGAATGTTGTGAGGATAAAGACTGAGAGGCACTCAAGTAATTGGGGGCCCAAATAAGGACATTTCATGGAAAAGTATCCTAATGTTTTCAATATATATATTTTTGTAATATAAATATAAATGCATCATCTCTCCCCACCCCCAATGGAACAGCCCATTGGACACTGCGTGCAATAATATTCCTTCCGCTGTGTTTCAGGATGTTCAGCTAATTGAGTAACCCAGTGAGCTGAACATTTCTGATTATTATAGGCTGGGCGGGTAGGATAGCCTGTTATTAAGGTTGCTCATCACTACCCCATTACAAGATCCTATTTTCAGTTACTTACCACTTTGCCAAATGTTTACCATTTGGGCTGAAATTTTCCATGCTGGGTTTCTGCCTCAGGTTGATTTTTTTTTTTGGTGGTGGTTGGGAGGAATTTCAGGCAAAATAGTTCATCTCTTGCCAAGAATGATGCCAGGGCAAAATAGGTTGTTTTGCCTATGTCAAAAAATGTTGGTGACCTAATATCTGGAAGGCTCTAGCATCCCTGTGTTTTGGAGCAGGGACTTGAAATTTGACCTTTGTGTCAGTGATGTGCCTTTTGTCATCCCTGTGAAAATCCCCTCAAATTTTAACCTTTGAAAAATTACAGTTTGCACCTGCTCAGTAGAGATTTAGATTTTAGCTGCTAAATATCCTAGAGATTCCATCTGCACTGAGCATGCTCCAGCCTAGTGCTGAATAGAACTTTCCCTGCAACTGCAGCTCTGGGCTGTTGCAGGTTGTGTCAGGTTTGGGCACCTGAACTGAGAGCAGGGATACCAGCTTTCGTGTGCTCTGAATGAGCCCTCTGCTGGGCTCAGGCAGTGAGGAGGAGGAAGCTGTCTGATTTGAATGCAGAGGGGGCAAGCGGAAGACCTGTGAAGCATAGGACTGGCTATGTGAATGAGACTGGGACAAACAGCCAGGGGTAGGGAAGATACAGGACTGGGACAGGGACAGGCCGGAAGGGATGGGGGCGGGGCAGGAAGGAGTCAAGTGTGGGGTGGAAGAGTCTGTACCCTAGAATACACTCCCCTTAAGATCCTGGAATGGAACCCAAGTTTCCTGAGTCTCATCATGCTTCTGTGTCAGCAAATATCTGAGAAACCCACTGGCAAAATGTTCCACCCCCTTCCAGTGCTAGTTCACATACAGCGTGACAACCTGCTACTGCTCTCCGTTACTCCATTAGCTCACGTGGCAGCGGGCTGTGTAGTGATTCTGTAGGTTCCAACTCAGCTGATGACCCATGTGGGTGTTAATCTGATGCCAAATGATGGAATTCCTGTTTTTTCAATTTGCTCTTTTAAAAAGCTAGGAAATTACACAAGCCTTCAAGGAGGAAATTAAACAAACACCACCTACATTAAAAGAATATTATTATGGTTGCAAAGTCAGGCATGCAATGGACCTATAGAAAACAGCCTCCTTGATTCATCCCTCAAGCAGGTCCATTCTGTGCACCGAATAAGGTCAGAGTCCTGTTGAAAAAATAGTAGGTGATCATGTAAATAAAGACTGTACCATAATTCATAGGCAAAAGGGGACCAAATTCAGGGTCCACAGTCAAAATTAATCCTGTCATTTCTAACTTCTTGGTGCAACCTTAGTGTTCTTTTCATGTATTTTTTCGTGTGTAATAATATATAATTTCTACACAATATTTTTCATTATAGTATATAAATAGGCACTTGTATGAACTGCGTTAATTTTACACGTGAGCATTATTAGTTGGCAAGGCATTGATGATGCTATTATAAAAAAATTGTCTCTAATACATACTAGTTTAGTACCGTGATGTTACCTTTTTAATGTCACAGTAGCCCCAATGGTTACAATGACTGTTGTACATTGGCAAGAGTCACTGCAACCCCATCTGTTTGTCTGTGATTTAAAAAAAAAAATCTTTAAAATCTACCAGAACTGCTGTTTGAGTGCAGGGTATCAGGTCTTAAGTGGTTTGGGGGGACAAGGAGCAGAGATCATCAGGGAAAAATCTTGGCCTTAATTATAGTAAATATTTCCATGATTGGAGACTAGCCTCCAAAGAACATGGTGTCATATTGAAAGTGCCCTAATCACCCGAAAAATCAGAGTGGCAAATCTCTTCTCCCAAAACTCAGAAATGCCACCACTCTTAACACTTTCTGTAACATAGATTAAAGAAGGGATTTACAACAGCTGATAAATCTGTATTAAATGTCCAATCTCCATGGTATCTAGATTATATGAATGGTCACATTATTACTGAGATTGTAAGTAATTTGGGGCATGTCTTCTTTTTGTCTTAGCTGCTATAATAGTAGTAAATAAATAACCATTTATTGAGGGCCATTATTGCATTTGGTGCTCTCTCTGCCAAACATAGGTGAAAACATCCCTGCCCTAAGGGGCTTACAAAATAACACTCAGAGGGGTCATGTCCTTCCTGGCTTCAGTCAAGGATGCTCAGTAGCTCGTGTGTGTGTGTGTGTGTGTGTGTGTGTGTGTGTGTGTGTGTGTGTGAGGGGGCAGAGTTTGGGTTGTGTGTCATATAGCCCCAAATTGGACAGACAAGTTTTGCCAGTGACTCCAATAGGAAGAGGACTTGATCCTAAATGGCCAGCTATAATTAGGAATCATTTAAGGACACCTTACTAGATTCCCAAAAAGCCATAGTCCCACAGTTGAGGAAGATACAGTGCTGGTTAAAAAAAACAAACTGGTTTAGAGAAGAAGTGAAGGAAGCTGTAAAAAATAATATATAACAAATAGAAGAAAGAGGAAGTTGATAGTAAGGAATATAAATCAGAAGTTAGGCATTGCAGAAAACTGATAGGGGAAGCCAAGGGACACAAGGAGCACTCTATGGCTAGCAGAGTTAAGGACAATAAGAAGGAGTTTTTAAAATATATTAGGAACAGAAAGAATCCCGACAATGGTATTGGTCCATTATTAGATGGAAATTGTAAAATTATCAATAATAATGCAGAAAAGGCCAAGGTGTTCAATAAATATTTCGGTTCTGTATTTGGGGATAGCACTCTTTCCAGCTCACTAGTATTTCTGGAGGATGTTAAACAGAAGTGACTAAGGTTAGACAGCACTGGAATGGGTTACCTAGGGAGGTGGTGGAATCTCCTTCCTTAGAGGTTTTTAAGGTCAGGCTTGACAAAGCCCTGGCTGGGATGATTTAGTTGGGAATTGGTCCTGCTTTGAGCAGGGGGTTGGACGAGATGACCTCCTGAGGTCCCTTCCAACCCTGATATTCTATGTCTCTATGATTCCTAAATCATCAGGTCCATATAACTTACATCCAAGAGTTTTAAAAGAGCTGGCTGAGGTGCTCTCTGGACCATTTATGTTGATTTTCAATAAGTGTTGGAGCACTGGGGAAGTTCCAGAAGAATGGAAGAAAGCTAATGTGCCAATTTTTAAAAAGGGTAAATGGGATGATGGGTAATTACAAGCCTATCAGCCTGGGCAAGATAATGGAGTGGCTGATACAGGACTTGATTAATAATGAAGTAAAGGAGGTAATGCAAATCAACATCGGTTTATGGAAAATAGGGCCTATCAAACTAGATATCTTTTTTTGATGAGATTACAAGTTTGGTCGATAAAGGTAACAGTGTTGATACAATATACTTAGACCTCTGCAAGGCATTTGACTTGGTACGATGTGACATTTTGATTAAAAAAACTAGAATGATATAAAAACTGGCTAACTGATAGGTCTCAAAATATAACTGAAAATAGGGAACCCTCACTGAGTGGGTCTGCTTCCAATGGGTCCTAAAGGGATCGGTTCTTGGCTGTAGCTATTTAACATTTTTATCTATGTCCTGGAAGATAACAAAGTCATCACTGATAAAGTTTATAGATGACACAAAAATTGGGGGAAGTGGTAAATAATGAAGAAGACAAGCCACGCATTTACAGTGATCTTTATCTAGGGCACAAACAAACAATCTGTGTTTTAATATGGCTAAATGTAAATGTGTACATCTGGGAACATATAATATAGGCCATACTTCCAGGATGGGGGATTCTATCTGGGGAAGCAGTGACTCTGAAAAACATTTGGGGGTTTTGGTGGATAATCATCTGAATAGAGACAACCTGTGCCTGCTGATATGGGGGAGGAGGGCAGAGTGAGGGCAGCTGGCTTCAGCGGTGTTACTGAGCATGCTCAGTCCGTATAAGCATGCTCAGTACAAGCCAAGCAGCAAATCTGGGGGTGGGGTCGGTGGGGGGGGAGGAACGTGACTCTGCATGTCCCCCACCTCCGTCACCTCTGCAGCTGAATATGAGCTTCCAGTGTGATGATATGCCCAAAACAGTTAATGTGTTCCAGAGATGTGTAAACGGGAATCTCAAATAGGAGTAAAGAAGTTATTTGACCTCTAGATTTAGCACTGCTGGAATACTGTGTCCAGTTCTGGAGCCTACAATTCAAAAAGGACGTTGATGAATTGGAAAGGGTTCAGAGAAGAGCTATGAGAATGAGTAAAGGATTAGAAAACATGCCTTATAGACTGAAGGAGCTCAATCTGTTTTGTTTAACAAAGCGTAAGTGAAGGGATGGCTTGATTACAGTCTTTAAGTAGCTACATGGGGAACACATATTTAATAATAGGCTCTTCAGTCTAACAGAGGAAGATATAATGTGATCCAATGGCTGGAAGTTGAAGCTAGACAAATTCAGAGTGGAAATAAGGTGTAAATTTTTAACGGTGAGCGTAATTAATAATTGGAACAATTTACTAAGGGTCATGTTAGATTCTCCATCACTGACAATTTTTAAATCAAGATTGGATGTTTTTCTAAACGATGTGCTCTAGGAGTTATTTTGGGGGAAGTTCTATGAGCTGCGCTATGCAGGAGGTCAGACTAGATGAGCACAATGGTCCCTTCTGGCTTTAGAATCTATGAATCTAGTCAGACATAGATGTACAGAATTGGTTTTAGAGTGAAGTTTCATGTAAGAAATCAGTTTTCTGAGAGATTTGAATGATCAGGATGGATGTTTGGTGCACAAGGTGTGGGATAGAGTTGTGTACATAACGGGTGGCATGGGAGAAGGATACAAAGAGGGTTGGAAGCAGAGCCAGCGTAGGGTGGAGTGTAGTCACTGGAAGAAGGAGGAGATGAAGACTACACTGTAGGCAAGGCTTGAGGTGCATAGAGGTGAGGAGGTGAGGATGGGAAACTTAGATGCCTTCAGTCCTTTTCTTGTGCCATCTGCTTCCTAGCACAGCCTGAGCTTTTGTTCCATTTGTTATAAATTAAACCCTTCAATGGAAAATATTTTCACTGAAAGTACATTTTGGAAAAGGATGTTAGAAGTTGCAGAAGGAAGAGGAAACTGACTGCCTAAGATGCAGTTGTCCTGCTTCATGGAGAGCCTCCTTCCAGTGCAAAAGGACTGGCTTGTATTTTGCTCACCCCCAACAGATACCAGAGGGAGAGAAAAGCCCACACAACTGCTGCCTGGCTTCCTACTATGGTTCCCCTTACAGCACTGCTATCTTGGGAATGAGAGGGAAGAAGCAGGGGTCCCAAGTCTTTAAAATGAGGCTTCCTTATTAGCCACTTTCAGATCCTGCACACCAAAGATCATTCCTGTCCCAGTTACCAGTCCTACAATTGGAATAGCGTGGTGGATGCTAGCACCTGTGTGGAACATCACTGACGTCAACACGGATGCAAGAGACTGCCTACACGGATCTGATTGCAGAGTCAGGGCCTAAGGCTCCACAATATTGGTTGTCAAGGAAGATGCTCTGTGCTTCTTGGTGCATCAGGTTTGTATTGCAACAAAATCCTCTAGGGGCACCCAAATCAACCAGTAGAGACCACTGGTGATAGCAGCGTAAAGTGCACCTCCCACTTCACCTTCTAGATTTGAAAGAAAAATATTTAAGCTACTGAAATAAAAATATGAGTGATCATTAAAATTTGTGGAGTATGTATTTATTCCCCATAAAAAGTGTGAGTTAGAACTGGACACTGCAAAGCTGCTCCATAAAGAAAATTGCTTCTTCTCTTGACATTCAGCAGTTTCCATGGGGAACTTTTCCTTCAGAGCTGGAAAATGCAGCATTTCCACCCATCGCCACCCCCCCCCAACCCACAGGGAGCTATGCTTCAGCAGGGATTCTGGTAGGACTGCTGCAGCTCTTCACACTGGGAAGGAAGCTTCAAACACCAGCTGGGAGCTTCCTATAAGAGCTCACGAATCAGTGCATCTCCCAGACAACTTGATCCCATCCCCTTCCAGCCTAACTGTGAACTGAGCTGCTGCTTGCCTGCTCCAACCAGACTCCCCAACTCCAGATGAAACCCAAGTCCTGCACTCCAGTCCATTCCGCGAGACAAGGTGGATGAAGTAATATCTTTTTTTGGACCATCTTCTGCTGGGGAAAGAGACAAGTTTTCAAGCTACACAGAGCTCTTCTTCAGCTTAAATGACTACACAAGGTGGAAGATCAGGCCTAATGCAGTGTGCATGCAGAGAGATGAGTGGCCTCCTTGAAGGTAATTGGCAATGCCACTTTACAGATCAGCTACCTGTAGCAAGAGGTGTTCAAGTCTGGTTGTTAGGTCCGATTCTCCTCTCACACCAGTGTCGGTCCACTGATATCAGTGGAGTTACTCCTTATTTACATCAGTGTAAATGAGAGGGGAATCAGTCCCATTTATCTTTACAAGGTGGATGGATTCCCCAGGTCTTGCCAAATTCTCCTCTGATTTACACCAATGTATTTCTGGATTAACTCCATTGAAATCAATGGATATTTAGTGGTGTGAGTGGAGATAGAATTTGGCCTGAAGAATTCAGGACTTTGGTATTTGTTCCCTGAATTTTTGTGTGGCTAGCTATACCGTAAATGTGTGGGTGTCTCATCTTTGAATGTGCCTATGCATACGCTTCCAACAAACACTGTGGCATCTGCTGGCAGCAAAGGAATCATTTATTGTGTGACAGGATACCTGTTTGCTGTGAAAGCTAGACCTATCCCAAGACAAGTTTTACTATTTTTTTCTTTTCAGTACAGCACAGTACACTGCAGTAGCTGGGACCTGGTTAAATGGGATGTCTGCTTTACTGCATCATCTTGCAGAGAAGCCTAATGATAGCAAATGCTAATTACTCCTGCTTAATAGGCACACTTACAAACAAACCGTGTAATAGATACATGCAGTGTTGTTGTAGCTGTGTTGGTCCCAGGTTATGAGAGAGACAAGGTGAGTGAGGTAATATCTTTTACTGGACTAACTTCTGTTGGTGAGAGAGACAAGATTAAGCTCCCAGGCTTATCTATTGAAAGTGTTGTGTGGATTTCCTTTGAGGATGAGGACTGAGAGGTCAGATATAGACTGATCGCTTTGTGAGAAGGTTCACCCACAGGTGATGGGGATCAGGGCCGACGAGAGGGGGGGGAAGCGGGTACAAATTACTGGGGCCCGGCGGTCCGGAAGGGGGCCCGGGGTCTGGCTTCTCCCCCCCTCGTCAGCCCTGTTTAGCTGGTCTGCCCTTGCTGGGGGGCCTGAAAAATTTTTTTCACCAGGGTCCGAACCCGCTCTCGGCGGCCCTGATGGGGAGCTTGCTTCTGATGATGACCTTGGAGAGATTGAGGGGTTGTTTGAAGGTCAGAAGAGGGGGTTCAGGAAAGATTTCTTTCAGGATGGGTCCCAAGGAGTGTGGTTTGTAGTTGTTTGCTAATACCCATTATGGGTTCTAGTGTGGGGTGGTAGGTGACAACTAGTGGTGTGTGGTCTGAGCGGGTTTTATTTCTGTATTGAAGTAGGTTCTCTTGGGGTATTTAGTTGGCCCATTCTATGGTGTGACCTACTTCTCTGGTGGCATGTCCTTGTTTGGTGAAGGTAGTTTTGAGTGTGTTAAGGTGTATATCCCAGACTTTCTCCTTGGAGTATATTCTATGGCGTCTGAGTGCCTGGCTGTAGATAACAGATTTCTGTGTGTGTTTGGGGTGGTTACTGAATCTATGAAGTTAGGTGTGATGATCGGTGAGTTTCTTGTATGTAGTTGTCTGTAGAGTTTCACTGTTGAAGCTGATTGTGGTGTCCAGGAAGTGGATGCTAGTGTAGGAGTGTTCCAGAGAGGGATTAATGGATGGGTGGTGGTTGTTGAAGTTGTGGTGGAAATCTATGAAGCAGTTTAAGTCATCTATCCAGATATTTCCAATGAAACCATAGATCAGGACCCACCAACTCAAAGGAGCACCAGACCTGCCAGGTCAACAGATGCAAACCTGCAGACATATCTCCACTAATCAACACCCCCCACAATACCCCTTTCAAGATCCATGGGTCCTACACATGCCTATCACAACCTGTAGTGTACCTCATCCAGTGCACTGAATGCCCCAATAGCAACTATGCGGTTTAAAACCAGACAATCACTACATTCTTGAATGAACTCACACAGAAAAATGATAAAAGAAAAAAACACCCTTTCACCTGTGGTTGAACACTTTTCACAAAGAGATAGATCACTCTGTATCCTCAATGGAAACCTGCACAACACTTTCAAAAGATGAGCGTGGGAGCTTAAATTCATAACTTTGCTAAACACTATAAATCATGAACTGAACAGAGACACTGGATGTATGGCTTATTATAACAATCTGTAACCCACTAACAATCCCCCCTCCCAGCTGCCTTCCTTTCCTTCCTATGACTGGAGGGTGTTAATGGGCCATTTTACCTTGAATGGTCCCTTGAAATATGTGATAACTACTTAGACTAAACAATCTGTTCAGACCTTGCATTTAGCAGTGACACTTTGGCCAGGTCTACAGTACAAAATTACATCAGTATAACTATGTCACTCAGGGGTGTGAGAAATCCACACCCCTGAATGACTTGGTTATACTGATCTAACCCCTGGTGTAGACAGCACTATGTTGATGGGGGGGCTTCTCCCGTTGAAATAGCTACTGCCTCTCACTGAGGTGGATTAACTACGCCGATGGGAGAAGTTCTCCTGTTGGCATAGTAGTGTCTTCACTGAAGTGCTACAGGGGTGCAGCTGTAGCCACGTAGCTGCTGTGTTTTAAGTGTAGACCTGCCCTTGAATTAGTTTCCTGGACCTGAGGAAGACCTCTGTGTAAGCTTGAAAGCTTGACTCTCTCACCAACAGAAGTTGGTCCAATAAAAGAGATTACCTCACCCACCTTGTCTCTCATTTAATAGATACACATTTGGCCAGTGCCAAGGAGTTATGTGGTGTTTACCAGCTGTTAAATAAGGTGAACAATAAGAGCTTTACATTTTCAAAGTCCTGCACAAATATTTGTGAATTAATACTTACAGCAGTAAGGTGAGATAAAGAAGCAAATATCACTCGAGATGGGACAACTGAGGAGTTAAGTGACTTAGGTCACAGAGATCATCAGTGGCAGAGATTGGATCCAAATTCCTGGCTCCCAGCCCCCAAATCATCCTACTAGAACATTCTCCCTTTCAGCTCTGAAATTGTGAGCTCCAGTGTGTTAATATAGAATGTCACTAATATTTGATCAGTACAGTAATGTCATTTATAGAGCCATGTCTATTGTATACATGTCTGTATATATACAACCCTTCTTTGGGACAGATAGAAAATCAAAATCCAAAATGGGGAAAAAAACCCAAACCATAAAATGAACCTTAAAATAGCAAAAGCAGAGCTTACTTTTTAGCACCAAGCTACTGTGGTGATTGATGATTTATATATGTACAAATATCTGAGATAACTAGACAGATATTAATCAGGACAGCTATTTAATTGACATGACTATCCAGCGTGGGCCTTGTTCCAATGAAGGGGCACTGTGCATCTGTTTTAGTCTTGCTTCATTTCCCCCTCTTTCTGGTTTGCGTACTCTTTAGGGTATATCGCCAGGACCCTATCAGTTCATGAACCTCAAACACACATAAGTTTATAGAGTTCTGTAATTATACAAATGTGGAACTGCTTTCTAATGAATGAGATTTAATTTGTTTCATTTCACCAAGGAGCTTTTTTGCAAGACATACTGTCCCTGTGGCCATGTTATTTGAGATATAAAATGAATGGGCCTGATTCCGGTCCCAGCTGTAAATCAGGAGTAAGTCCATTGTAATCAATGAATGTACTTAGGCGTAAAATCAGCATGAGGTCAGATTCAGGCCTTGTATATCTAAATGATTCAATTTCAGTGATCTGCAAGTGTCTTCACTCACTGCTTCAGAGGCATCTGGTGAGTTTTCATGCCCCCAATTCAGTAAGGAATGAGGTTCACAGAAGGTCCCTCAGACACTGGGAAAAGAAGTGTTGGCTAGGGAAAGGAAGGGAAAGTTCCTATCCAAAGCAGTATCTGCCAGCATATGAGGATATTTTCTAAAATAATGTTGATTTTATAGATTGTCCCAGTTTTGCTTGGTTTTGGGCTGTACACCTCAGAGGTAACTTGCTGCAATTGGCAAAGCCATTCCTAGTTCTCTTGAGAGGCCTGGCAGCAGTAAAACACAAAGGGAAATGATACTTATATATTGATCATTCCCTTCTTCCCTAGTCAGCTCACCTCTTAGAGTTGGATTAAACCATAAAATATAGGGCTGGCTGTTGCAGAGCAAAAATGGAAGTCTGGGAAAAGCTTCAGATATATTTTGGAAGCCCCTCAAAATTGAATTTTCAGGAATTTCCAGGCCATGGAAACTGGACTTATTTCTTTTATTGATACCAGCCTTTAATGCAAAAGCCACGTAAAATTACATTTAAAGGGTCTTGAATATATTGGGTGGGGGGTATCTGACAGTCTAAATATGATGTAATGTCGGTATTTTGGCACAGCAAAATAGAATGAAATTACTTTTCCTATGATCTTTCCAAAAGTTATTGAAAATGATATGAAATGTATTCTGTAGCACAAAAAAGTTTTTTTTTAAAATGCAATTTCTTTGGCACTTTATTCATTCGTTATTCCTTTACCCTCTTTCACGTTGCGAAAGCTTCCTATTATGAAACATTCAGTGAAAAAAATGAACAAAAAAAAAGTATACTACTTCTTTAAAATATATTGCAAGAATCCTCATTTCCAGATTTTTATTGCAGCACTAGCTGGTATTCTTGCATGCAGTTTTGTAATTTATTCTGAACATTCCACTTAAACCTTTTTTCAATAGCATGATTTTATTAGAGTCAGCTCACTGGACTTTCCCAAAAAGGTATTTAAGATCAAATAAAACCAGTGCTTGGAAAAATATCATTACAATATGAAAGCAGTTACAAAAACATTAGTACTGCAAAGTTTTATTTCAGATGGCTGAGCCTGCTGTACCCCAGGTTATTGCACTTCTAGTTCCTCCGACACACTCACTGGAAAAATGGGGAAAACTGTCATCTTGCAGTTTTTACCTATTTCTTGGGGAAAAGTGTCCAATTTAAAGGGAGATGGCAATTTTTTCCATGCGCCGTCATTAATAATAACAGTAAACTGCCTTTCATTCCTGCATTCCTTTCCTAAGCAGAGGAGCGTATCTCCCCCCTTTTTCTTTGTCAACTACTAGGTGTCAGTGTTTTCAACACTTCACCTTTAGTGAATGGAGCTGGGCAGAACAGCCAGGCAGTTGGGCAAATCTGCTGCTGGAAAGATGAAAAAAGATTCGATTATTAAATAAATCACTCCAGTGCAACTTTGCTCCTTGGTGCCTATTTAACTCCCTGTGGCCTTGATTCCACCAACACTTGCTACCCTTTGAGCTCACAGCTGGCAATAAGCACTATGCCTGGTAAGTAGTATTTGCAGCACCAGGCCCTATTTTTGCAAACAATTGCTTTTACAGTTCCCAAAATGATAGCAGGATAGGCTAGAGTGAAGGGCCAAGTCCAACAGTACTAAGTCAATGGCTATTTTCCCTTTGACTCCAATAGGAAGAGGATCATGCTTTAATTGAGAGTTAGCCAACAGCCTGCACTTCTCTTATTTCCCTAACCCTGGGCCTAGAACTTTCACAGTAAACTCAACGTTGCTTTGGCAGATCCAAGAAGCCGGAAAGTGCTGCCAAACTCAAATCTCCCATTTGACTTCACAGCCAGGCAGCTAGGGCAAATATTTCCCTTTTTCAATTGTTACCTTCATCTCCTTTCATCAGAAACAAAATAATTGACAGCTAGCACTGGTTTGCTTGGAATTCAAGCTGAAGTTTGTGTGATATTTGTGATTTTCGAAAAACAGAATTTAAAGGAGATAATTTTCAGGTGTACCTGCTTGTTTTCATTTAAAAATGGATTGTCATTAGCAATAAAATGTAATAAGCTAAAGGAATGGTTTAATTGTCACATCATCAGATGTTATTTCTTTTATATTTCTATTATATCTTTTTAGAGGTAGTTATTTCAATAGAGATGCAGGTTTTTCCTTTGTACTTTTCCAGGTAAAAAAAATTTTTTTTCTCAAGCAAGATATGTAGCAAAGCAGCAGCAACACACTGAAGTTTGAAGATTAGGCTTTATATGCGGACTTTTAAATCCTCTTTTAAAATTGCAAGTTACTGTTCATATTACTTTTCTAAGTAGAAATATGCTTAAAAAGTAAAGTCTTTATTGCTTCTTAAAAGGCGTAGTACTCTGTGATAAATTCTCATATTTTGACTGTTAATATGTTTGAATGAAAATTATTTATACATTTTGGTGAGGTTGAATGGTTTTCATTTGATTGCTGCCTCTGGAAATGAAAGCAGAGTAGCAGGAAATTTACATGTCATGCTGTGATGTATATCCAGATTATGAGATGATTGTGCAGCAGATGAACACCAAGTAAAATCATTTGCATCAAACTGTGACAACTGCAATTCCTGACAAGGCCTCTTAGTTTTTTGGGCTATTATCATTGTACAAGAATATAATCTATTGACAGCAGGGCTGTTTAATACATTTAAAGGCAGACAGTGGAAGAAATCGTAACTGTTTTCATTCGCCACTGCACAAGGGTGCAGATCAAAAGTGAATTATATTTAAAAATATGCATGTATGATGATAAGATGCATGACATTCATCAACCTGTTTAGTCATGGTTAAGCTGAGATGGTGAAGATCCAATATTACTGCCATATGTGGTCTGAAATAGAGACATGAGACTGAAAATTATATTATTGCCCAGTAGAAGTGAACAAACAGGAGAAGACATTCTCTCTTAATCTTTCCTCTGCCTGTCTAAGGGCTAAAATCTGCCCTTTTGTAGTTATATGCAAATATTGTGTCTCTGACTTTAGCAAAGCACATGTAGATGTTCTAAATTAATTGGCATTTATTCCCTTTTGTGTAACAAAATGTGCTGCTGTTTATATCCATAATTAGAATATAAACAATAAAGTTAGCTTTTGTAGGGCTTGATGCAAAGACTTCAATGGCTTTTGGATCAAGCCACTTTACACACATTAATGAATTAAACCTCTCAGGTTAGGTAGCTCTTTAAATGAATCTGGATTAAATTAAGACATTAAAAATGAGATTTAAAGAGCAAATTATTTAAAGAGATGCATTCACAAACATCTGCAATCGCCTTTGAGATTCTGGGTAATTTCCGATTCATTTGCATGGAGAATGAAAAATAGTTTTCATTTGTTTATCCCACAAGTCTGAAAGAAGCTGTTATCAGGGCCACAATCATGGAAGCAAAGCTTGCTGATGACACCGTGCTATTCTGCGCATGCCTAGAATGCTAGTCATGACACTGGCTGTGCTGGCGCTAGCCCTGTCCGCACATACGCTTCTACCTATCCAACCTCCCTAGCTGTAGAGGGGCACATTCTGAGCTAGTGCTGTGTTGTCAGCTGTTAGAGCTCTGTTACTGCCCAGGGGGTCTGGATCTGGCAGGGATACGTTTTTAAAGTTCAGTTATTTTTTTAAAATTCTGCCAACGAAAAGGAGTGACAGGGACTGGAGCTGCGGGGAGGCTGGTAAGAAGAGTGTGTGTGAAAGGGTCCACCCTTGCCAAACTGGACATGGGGAGGCACTTGGTGTTGGGTGCTCCAATAGAAGTTTAGTAAGTTGGGATCAGAACCCCGAGGAGGAATATAAAGTAACAGAAAAGGTGTAATTAACCAATCGAAAGCTACAGCTGAGCCACAAAACAGTCACACGTGTATAGTAGCAGAATAAGGCTCATAGCTTCTGTCAACCGTAGTCACTAGGGGATGATACAATCACACCCACTTGCTAAGGTCTGACACTACAGTGGTATAAAGACAGTTGAGGAGCATAGAGAGAGACAACCAGGCAAACATAGTGTATCAATTTACCTTATAGGTGAGTCTCTACGTGCTCGCATATTCTCCAGCTCCAAGCATTCAAAACTGTGACTGAATCATGAGATTGGCTTAAAAATCATGAGGTTTTTAAAATAATATACGTTAGGGGTTTTCTTTATTGCATTCTGTGTTTTGAGCTTTTAGGATTTGTGTTTTTAAGCTTTTCTCTGCAATTGTGAGGGCTAGAAACTCACTATTTTTTTTAAATGTAAGTGAAGATTCCATGTAAATGCATGACTCCTGGAGCTGGAACTTTAATGAAAAGCAAAAAAATCGGAAAAGTTGGCAACAGTGTAAACTCGTGATAATCAATCCAGAAGATACCTTCAGTGACTGGAGGTCCAAAATGCCTTAGTCTTAGACTGAGCAAATGCTAGGAGCTCCTGAATTTTGATATAGCTCTGTCGTTGATTTGGTGTGTGGTGATGGGCCAGTCTTTTAACCTCAGTTTCCCCATTGGTAAAATGGGGTAATAATCTTTCCCTATCTCCCAGGGCTGTTGTGAATGTTGTCTAATGTTTATGAAGGGTTTTGAAATATGATGTAAGTGCAGAGTATTATCACTGCAGCCGTCTCAATCTCGATTCACATTGTTTCCAGTCTTCCTGGCTTACACTGTGTAAAGTCATAATGTTTCTGTGCATCTTGATGTGACACTGAAAGCAGTAAAAATGATGATTTCTTTAAAATAAATTTGTTAGTGTTTTTGCAATAGAGCCAACCACTGAAACAATATGAAGTTTTATCTTTAGGATCAGACATAAAACCAAGATCTGCTTGTAACTACTTCAAGAAATACCTGCGGCCCTCTTCGGAAAAGCAGGGATGATTGTCCCTGTGTCTAGGCCCAATTCCAGTGTCACCCACAGCCAGGGTGTTTACTCAAATTCCCACTTCATTTTCAAGTCGACATGGTATTCTTCTTCTCTGCTGTGTACTGTTGTTGTCTGATGCTAAACAGCTGCCATATTCCATCCCAAAAGTGGCTGCATTTCTGAGGTTGATATTGTGATATCTCTGTATAGTTATTGGTTTGCAAAGTGCTTTTGTTAGGATTTTGTGGAATCCTGCAATAAATGTGTGGTAAATCAGACCTTCAACTTACTGGGGAACATTACAATCCATTTCCATAGTGATGATGTGTTTGTTTATCTGTGGAGAACACGTGGGGGAAGGAGTGGGTTAGAACTAACTGGAGTCTGTTTCCTTCAAAATTTCAAGCTCGGCCCCCCCTTCTGAGACTCCTTCTCCCAGCCCTATCCTACTGAACATGCCATCACCTCCATGTGCCACATTCTCTTCCTACTATCAAACAATATTTTTTCCATACTTACACTTTGTTGCTGCTCACACCTGCCTTTCTCTGTTTGGGGCTGGTGACTTTGCTGTGTAGAATAGCTAGTTCCCAAGACATAGTTACCTAAGCATTTCAGCAAAGATGGCATTGTGACAGGGTGTTCACCCCACACTAGCCTAGGCAGGGTTAATGAGGTTGAGAAGGGGCCAATTAAGTGGATAGGCCACATCTGAGGTTGCCTAAGTAACTCCTGATTGATGATGGAGCCCAGCTGAGAAGGAACAGGCCGGGCTAGTATAAAGCCGGGAAGTTGGCAGCAGAAAAGGGCTGCAGCATAGATGCCAGCAGCCACTTTCTGGCCATTAGAGGGGGAAGGAAGGAAACCCAGGGGGAGAGTAGAAACTCTAGGGATCCAGGCCCTGGAGGAAGGGTGGTGGAGTGGGAACCTCAGAGAGGCGGAGTAGGAAAAGGCTCAGGGAAACGACAGCAAGGTGGGATGTTTTAGACCTTGGCTACTGATTAGAGGGTCCCTGAGCTGGAACCTGCAATAAAGGCGGGCCCTGGTTCCTCTACCAGTCACCGGGGAAGTGGCACAGTCTGGGCAGTGAATGGGAAGGCTGCCTGAGACAGTTTGTATGGGGACACTTTGATATTCCGGAAGAGGGAAAACACACAGTGATCTGGCTGGAGGGCCAAGCCACGAAGAGGGAGCACCCTGAGTGACAGAGAGAAAGAGGCAGCAGGGCGTGTGAATGAGTAACAGAAGGGAGGGTCGGACCTGGAAGGAACTAATCTCCAGAGCAGCCAGGAGCAGGTGTCCTAGTGGTGAGGGAACCCCATGACAGGCATATATATCCTATTACCATTACAATGTCTGCCTAGGTGAATAACTGTGATTAACAAGCTGTGAAAGCTTAGCATTGCCTTATAGATACACAATGTCACTTGAGAGTCCTGAGACTTATGGTTCAGGGGCAGTGTGCACGTGTGTGGGTGCATCCACCTGATTTCACTAGCAATAACTGATTTTTTTTGGTGACCAAGAGTCAGCTCTAATGGGTCAGAAGAACAGCAGCCAGCGTCTATGGCTGGTCATGGGAAGCCCTCTAGAAAGAGAGAGAAAAGTAGAGCATCATTGTACATTTCAATGAGATCATATTCATGGACAGCCATGGATTCCCCTTTATAGCACAGATATTTTCCCCCTCCCCTTTCTAGCATTAGAAAGAGGATACCCAAATATCACCACTTTACTGACAGATATCAGCATGCCCTCTATTGGTTTGGCGTAAGCTGAAGGTAGCTGAAAACCCTTTGTGTAAGAACATTTCCTTTTCATACATTGTGCTCCTGCACATAAACTGTGTTACTTTATTTTGACATTGGAGAGGTTGCTGGATTTGGTAGGCTAGCTAAATATGAACCATTTGGGGGTCTTTCAAATGTCAGCGTACTGCTAATACGAAATCAAATCTGTTTTTATTAGGTACTCCTGATTCACTGGAGAAAACCCACAGATTAAAAAGTTATCAAGTTTATGATGTCGTCCTTTTTGGAGCTGCAAAGCAGCTGTTGCTACATTAACAGCTCTGAGCATGATGAACATTTTGGGAGAAGGGGTAATTTTTAAATAAAGAAGAATGCAACTATTGAGGAAGAAAATCTGGTCACTAACTTTATTTGACACATGTAATTGACTGTCCGAGTTTTTGGGGGACTGCACGGTGCAAAGTAAAACGAAGCTGGTAATAAGCAAGTTGGCATTTATTCTTTATGTAGGAATATTTGTTCCTCAAAGTCAGGCTATGTGGAATATTAGCATTTGAATAAATTATTCAACACTTTCTAGAGAATGCAAGGGGAAAAAATCTTTTCAGCATTATAACATGACAATCTACAGGGTAGTAGAAAAAGAAGGCTGTCATTTTTTCTTCAATTACAAAAGGCAAATATTTATTATTTATAAGTATTCGCCTTGTATAGGCTTAAATGTTATTTATGAACCTGTTGCATAGTGATTTTCAATGTAACTCATTATTTTTAGCCTTAGGGTGTTGTAAAGGAGCATGGATATATTTAATGACACTTTGCTAGTCAGCGCAATTACACTGTAATCATTATGTAAAATGTGCTATTAATTAAACCAATTTCTAGTTAGAACATTCTTTTCTGCAGGGCTTAATCTTAATCTCTGGCAATCTTTCTCTCTGTTTTTCACTCATTAATTATATGATTACTTTTAAAGTTACATATGATAAAATATTTTTATCTTTAAACTTCGTATGGTCAATTACTTGTATTTCTCAGGCCATTTGCCTGAGGAGGTTTCTCACTACCAAGATGGAAGGAAAAAAAAAAGGAAGATGAAAAACATTATTTGGGTGTCAACAGTTTGATCACTGACATTGTTTCTGATATTTTTGTGATCCCCAGCTGAATTAAATTTCTGGTTCAAAAATTACAAAGTCCCCTCCTCACCTTTCGATTTTTAAAAAAAAATATTTTTTCCCAAAAAGGCCTTCTAAAAGTTTCTATTCATTTGTACACTTATGCAAAGATCCAATATTTTGTCCAATTGAATTTACATTTTATGTTTGTATTTTATTAAAAGAAACACATTGCCCTTTCTGATAAGGAGTTGAGATAAACACGAAATAAATAATACCCATTTCAAAGGCACTATGATATTTCCCAGATAATAATTAATACCATGAGCAGTTAAATTTGAAATACATATATTTTAAAGTACTGTTACATCTTAAAATAGAAGAAAAAAAATCTTTATATTTTCTAGGTTGAAGATCTCTCAAGTCATCCTAGCTCTGCTCTATAGTGACCCCTTGTGGAGAAAGAAAGAAAAAAGGGGGAGGAAGTGCTTTCAAATATATGCATGCTATGTGGAGATTCAAAATATTTTAGCTATAAATGGGCAAGAACAGGGCAGTTTTGTTCTTGCAAATCTCTTGGTCAGAGACTTTCGTTTAGTCAAACCAGGAATGGTTGGGGTCCAGATACCATTTAATCTGAAACCCCAAATTTCTTGTAAATTTAGATAGATGGTTCCAGTTTTGGTTCCATCCACTGCCCGCCAAGCTCTTCAGCCTGGTTGAATGGTCACTCTCAGATCACTTTCTGAAGAACAATAAGGGGGCTGTTTTTAAATACTGGGCTGCTTTGTCATTCAACTGGCTACATGAAATAGTTGTTCCTGCTTAAAACACAGAAATTGCAACTCAAACAGCAAATTAGGAGCTAAAACTCACGTAGAGTGGTATAAATCAGGAATAATTCCACTAAAATCAATGGTGTGAGGGGAGTCAAGGCCCGCACAGTTTATATTCTCCCTTATCTCGCTCCATTCTGCTAAGGTTGTCACCTGCAACAGCAAACAAAAAGCAGATGGCCAAGAATCACATAACCATCAATCTAAAACACCCACTGAATCCACCATGTAATCCAGCTAATAGTTGTTACCATACTATGAAGCACCCAGCAGAACCTCAGGGCCCTGCTCCCAAATGACTAACATCCTGTGTACACCAGTTTTAATTAAAGACATCAAAAGCTGTGAGAAAAGCGATCCAGCATCAGTTTCAAAAGCTCTGCAGGCTGGAGCAGAACCAGTTCAGTACGAGCTACTTATTCTTTGAAGGCAGCAGTAGGTGAGGATGCAATAAACTCCCCACAATCCTGTAGTATTTGCAGATGAAGATAAAATGATTTAAAATAATGTTTCTCTTAAAGTACATTTTGTTTTCATGGGAAAAGATAATCTAGGCAGCAAGCCTAGGGCCTGATCCTGTGAGGTGCTGAGCACTCTAAATGGCCTCTGCTTTGGGGTTTTGTCCTGCTGAAGTCAATAGGAACAGGGCCAGACTTTTAAAAGTATCTAGATGCCTAAAGATGCTGGCTAGTGGGATTTTCAAAAGCACTGAGATGCTTATCTCAATGGGAGATAGGTACCTAGGCACTTTTGATCCCATCAGGTTCCTATCTGCATCTTCGGTGCTTTAAAAATTTGCCCTTTAGAGTTTGCAGTGATGGAAGCTGAAGGAATATAGTGGGTGGAGAGAGAGACCTCAGTGGGAGTTGAGAATACTTAGCTCTGTGTCTTCCAAGAGCAGGTCCCAAGTGTTGACCTGTTCTGGTGTAATGTGCGTGCATCTCAGAAGGCTCAATAGCCAGTCAGATTGTTCTTGTTCTCTATGCTCTTTTATAAATGTCTTATAATCCAAGGTCTCCCCGACCTTGATGGGGCTACTGGAGAAATCTTTATGTAAAGACGAAATGTCTTTGAATAATTTCTCCAATACATTAAGCACAAACATTCATTCCTTCAGCATTAGATGTGTGTGTCTCTTCTTCCCCCATCTACTTATTTCATGAACAAATATATCTATTCTGGACAGTACAAGCAAAACCCAATGCTGTGTTTTTGAATTATTGATGGGCTGTAGACAGCATTTTGTCCCAATTATATCTTTGTGCGGTGGCCACTCCAGTGGTTTATTGGAATTGATAATCTTCTACACCAGGAATTCCATCATTTGGTAAACAAAATTGATTGGCCTCATCTTGGTGTGTAAAGGCCCGTGTGACATCTTCCCATCCCCAGAAGCAGCAGCCCAGTTGACAAGGCTGTGGAGGCAACAACATGTTAGGGTCAGAAATGATGAAACGCCATACTTTCCTTTTAATGAAAACTACCAATTTCTGTACATTAGACACTAAAGCAGCTTGCCTGTCCACTGGTAAGTACAACGTACAGTGAACGCACAAGAATTTCACAGCAGGTTTACATTAAGGATTTAGCAAGCCTTACCCCGCGGCAAAACTGCCACTTTATCCTGAGTAAGGGCTGCAGGATCAGGCTTTCTCGGGAAGTCAATGGCAAAATTCCCACTGATGCTAATGAGAGGAGGATCAGGCCCTCTGTGTTTCAAAAGCAAGGGATGTCCTCATTTAGGTGGAAAATTCATGCTCATGGCAAATGTGGTCAGCCCCTCTGTATGAATTGCTCCTCCATCACCATCATACTGTACAGAAAAGCTGTTGGAGATGGGTGTTGCATTGGAAGCTTAGTATTCAAGGATAAAGTCCTGAGACCAATTCTCCCCCCTCCTGCCCTCGTTTATTAATCCTCTTAGGGCAAGACACTCCTGGTCTCTGTCTGGCACTTTACACATACCTAAAAAAAAATTAAAAACAAAGAAAATAAAAATCTATTTATTGAGTGTTTCATGACATGGTGAGCATCCTCGGATACATTTCCTTCCATGAGCCTAACATTTCACAGGAGGAGAGCTAGCAACATTATGCCACATTTTCAGGTGCCCCTGAGTTGATTTTTCAGTTCTTCTCCCACTCACTGATTCTAGAATCAGTTGAGTCCCTGGAACAAGTTAGAGCAGTCCCGAGGCTGCTCTAACTTATGCTGTCTGGAACAGCCCTCCTAGAGACCACTTCACTGGCTCAGTATTGCCGGAGCATTATAGCCACATCTCCTCCTGCCACTGGCCTGTCCCAACACACCCCGTATACCAGCAGTTGACAAAGATATGGCTATGCTTCCTTTACAACACTCAAGGATCCCCTACCTGATAGGAATACCCAGATGCCCCTTTAAGGCAATTTTCTACCTTCTCGGTGCTGCCGGAGATGAGCAAAGCAGATATATATAAAGGGAAGGGGGAGGAAAGGGCAGGTATTTGGTCCAATATTTCCTTATATCTATTTAACTACAAAGTACAAAAGATACCCATAATATCAAGGCTGTAAATTCACTGATGCTCTTTGGAATTAAAAACAAAGGAAATAACCAGTGTGGCTTTGGCTCTCGGTGCACGATCCCCTGCCAGCCTCCCTGGTCCAAATCTACTCAGCCCCAATCTCATCTCACACACAGGGGGGGAAAAATGGGTAGGAAAAGATGAGGCAGTGACTTCAGCTGGGATGTTACTTTTCATTTCATCTGCCCTGTTGTCTCTTTGCGCTTGGGGGTGGGGGAAAAACAGAATTTCCTCATAGCCAGTTATCTTTCCTTTTTTTCCTTTATTTTTAGGTTTGCCCTTTCCCACATGAGCCCAGCACACATATTCAGGCTCACAGGGAGGAGTGAACTCACTGATCCGGCATCAGGTCGCTTGCCAAGTATCCCCCGGCGAACAGTTCGCCGTGGCTCTATTTTTAATATACATTGCTGACCCTAATGATGGTCTATTGAGATGAGGGCAAGGAATGTCTGATCAAGTGGAGATTAATTTTTTACTGTGCTGTCTGGAAATGCATGAAAATGCACTCCTTTTTCTATTTAGACTTTCAGGATGCTTTGATTGATTGACTAGTTTACAAATGAAGGTGATAAAATTAGGTTGAAGACCACATACATTTCTTAAAATGAGGCTGGCTGGTCGTGGAGACAATGAGGTTTGGACAGATTGTATTGCTGGTTTAGGCAATCTTCTGAACATGTCAAGATTTATAGACCTGTACTGTAATGTTACAATTGCAGCTCACTGATATAGGTTTCTTTTCAAATTCTTTCCCATTTTATTTGAAAAAGGCCATTAGAGAGTTATAGACTATTGAAAAAGCTTTTTCTTTGCTAACCCTTAATAAACTCTTCCAAACAAGGACTACTGCATTTTTATATTAAATTTAGATCAAAATCTATAAAACTTGCTGTCCCAGGTTTGGATAATTTGATTATTATTATCTAAATGGATTTATAGTTCATATTGTTTCGCAGTAACTTACATAGTAAATAAAATGTAAGTTAAGGTTTGTACAAGATCTGAAGACACACAGGATTTTTCACTTTTTAGCTGGATTTCCTAGTTTTTGCAACCCAGGATGAGAAATTATAAAAACAAAATACTCCAAGTGCCACTGAAATTAATGTTGCATTGAGCTAGAAACAAATGACTATTAACATTTCCTTTGTCTCATTGTAACAGAAATATCCACAGAAGCCATGGGATTTTTTTTAATAAAACAGACAAGATTTACCAAACAAACGAAAACAGAAGACAATGGAATTCATGCAAAATTAAAAACCTTTATGACATTAAAAATCATTACATGAGAAGAGGAATAGATAAGACATCAAAGTTCTTTATGAATTAATAATCAATTCTATTTTATACATTTTTGCCATCAGAATAATGTTATCGAACAACTTTGCATGTACTGAAGTACTTGATAAGGGCTCTGCAGAAGCTGAAATGAAGTTGTTTGTGGATCTCTTCCACCTGAAACGCCTCTGAGATGTGGCTGATTTGTGTGTCTAAAGATCACAAGGACTTGGAATGGAGTTGTGGCAGGCTTAAGTTGTGCCCTTCCCCACATAATCATCTAGGCGCAGGTCTTCTGACACCAGTGAACTCCACAAATACTAACAACTCAGAGCCATAGCTGATCCTTCTGGGGAAAAACCCATGAGAAAGGGACAAAAGACACTCCCTTTCCATGTCCCCATTCAAACAGATGGCCCCACTCTGTCTCTCTTCCACCAGTGAAAGCAGAGGGGACTCTCATTGGAAACGACTTCCATTTTCACTCTGTGACACCTTTCACCCGCAAGGATTCCAAAGCTCTCAATAAACTTTACATTCAAGAATCTTTGCAGCCACAAAGCATGTGTCCACCGACTTTGTGGGTATAACTGGCCTCTGATGTCGGACAGGCAACATTTGGTGGGACCACACACTTTCATGCAAAATAGCTGCATTTGTGCCACAACTGAGTGCATGTACACATCAAGTTGGTAATAGCTCTGTGGTTATAAATGTGATGAGTTACCTGATAAACCCAGGGGTGTGTGTGAACATTCTGAGGGTGCAGTTTTAGAGGCCACTTTGGAAAATTTGGCCCTTTATTCAATCTGAACTTCAAGGATGAGTTCCTCACTCCCACTGTGGCCTCTATACGCTGGGTAAAAGGGCTGGGGTGGCATGAAGAGGCTCTAGTATTTTTGAATTTGGCTGGGGGAGGATTTCCCCTAGCACAGGCACTGGAGAAGACAGCCATAAAGTCTCCTTCTGAGTACACCTTCACAAGCCCTGTTGTAGGGGGCATGCTGAGGATGGGGTGAGGCAGAAGGAGTATGTTGAGGTTGGAGCTTTGACACGCAGCTCTGTGGAGATTCCAAGCAGCGCTGTGACCCACAGGACAGCCATGGGAGGCTGCCATAACTTAGACAGGCCCTCTGTTTGTCTAAATTATTCTGGGGGGCTTCTCCCACCCAGGATCATGAGAGGCAAAAGTTATTTAAAGGCACATCAAACCCATCTCCCTAGGCTGCAAAAAATGTGTCCCTCTTAGAGGCACTATATAGAATCTCATCCAAGTGCTTCTTTGAGTTTGGATTCTACCTCCATTGCTCACATTGAGTAGAACTTTGCTCCTCAAGTCAATGGGACTCCTCATTTCTCCATCTCTCCAGTACAGACCAAGAGGCAGTAATCCAAGTTAACAGTTAGTTTACGTGTGCCTTCAAGTAGAATGTCACCTTCATCAGAGATTGCAGGCTTCAGACCAGTGATACCTACCTTGATGCTGATTCCATCCTTAGAAAAACACAAACACTCACCCATGTTTAAGAAGTTGAAGGCGGGCAGAAAGTCAACAACCATACTAACCAAACTAAGGAAGAATCTGCCTCTCCCAAGCAAGAAGGTATAGGAATTCATGTGATTATAGGCAGCAGCCTCCATGCTCACCAGCCAAGTACAGAGGTGGGTGAACAAAGAAGTGTTAAGAACAGTTTATATGACAGTGTATGATGCTGTCTAAAGGGGAAGGTGATTGTCTACACTTATATCATCACCACTTTTATAAAAGTGTGATAAATCTTGTACAAAGTATGCCTTGTGAGGTATCATTGGAAAAGTTATAATCTGCTGAGTATTATGATCTTGTTATAATGTGTGTATTGACACTGGGTGTGGGGTTATGAAATTTTGCTATGTTTGTAACTCAAGCATGTTGTGAGTCTGAGAAATGCCCACAAGTTAGCTCTTTAGGAATAATAAAAGAACTGTAAAGAAAGGGCCTCTGCATGTCACCCCAAAGACACCTCAGACACATATGCAGGAGGTGCCAGCAAAATTTGCAATTCATGTAAAGGACTAATGGCAAAGAATATCCGCCATAGAACTGCCTGACCCATGACACAGCCAAGATTTTTCCCGCAAAAAGGATCAAGATATATAAAGGGAGAACAAAAGCCCCTGGCCACCTCTTTCCTACCCCTTCTCTGGAATGGTGAATTCTAACTAATAATGGGGAATTTTCAAACAAAAGGACTGAGATCCCCAAAACTATTTGGGCAACCCAGAGAGACTTATAGAAAACTAGCAGATTTAACATCACTGCTATCATTTTGGACAACATACTTTGATCCAACTCTAATTCTATTTGCTTTGACCTTTTAGTAACTCTCATTCCTTTTTCTTAGTTAATAAATCTTTAGTTAATTTACTAAAGGATTGGCTACAGTGTTGTCTTTAGTGTAAGGTCCTGGGCATCCATTGACTTGGGTAAGTGACTGGCACCCTGGGACTGGAAGAACCTAATGTGTGGTGATTTTTGGTTTTAATAACCTTTCATCATGGACGTCCTGTTTGTCTGGGTAGTAATATAGGCTGGAGTGTCTAAGAAGACTGTCTGTGGCTCCACGTCAAATTAGTGTAGCAATCCAGGAGCACACATTTGTTGCTGGTTTGGTTAAGTCTAATTATAGAGTATCAGAGGGGTAGCCATGTTAGTTTGGATCTGTAAAAAGCAACAGAGAGTCGTGGCACCTTTAAGACTAACAGATGTATTGGAGCATAAGCTGTTGTGGGTGAATGCCCACTTCGTCGGGGCATTCACCCACGAAAGCTTATGCTCCAATACATCTGTTAGTCTTAAAGATGCCACAGGACTCTCTGTTTCTAATTATAGAATATACCACTGGTGTGGGAGTGTCTACCCAGTTTTTTGACAATCTTACCTGAGATTGGTCCTCTCAGCTGTGACCCTTACCAGGCATGGTGACAAATTGGTGTATGCTTCTGCAAACATAGTGGATGGTAAGCTTTTGATCCTCAGTTATCAGGTGTAGTAGAAAGAGAGCCTGAAACATGTGCCTTTGTATCAGAGGCTTGGTATGAGGCTTGAGGCCTGGGCTAAAATAGTGGTCAAAGCTTTGCTGATATAAAGCAAAGTTAAGTTTTAAGCGAGAAGCAGGCCCTGCTCACAGAATCTGGCAAGACAAGGGCAGGTATTGCAGAAATATACATTCCTAAGTCGTGCTAGGCACTCACGCAAACACATTCCAAATCATGGTACCAGAACATCTTGACACCAAACACATTCCCCAAAGATACAGGAACACGCTGACCCATCCTAAAGATAAGATGTTTTAACTAAACCAGCAGGTACAAGGTAATGGGTGGGGGTTAGCTACGTCAGAAGGTGGCACCTAGTTACGTCAGAGGGGCAATACGTAACTTGTTCGTATCAAGGTGTAATGAGGTATCTCAGAGGGAGTGTCTCTGTCTGACTAGGGAGGAACAGAAAGTTCCGCTGTTCACTGAGCTGGTCCATTGTTATGGGCATACACTTATTAGTGATCCGGTAGAATCTGCGGGATACTAGTACTGTGGCCTCGTTGACAATAAACCTGGCTGGGTGCCTTCAGACCTTAATGGATCTTGTGGTCATTGGGCGATTCATTCGAGGTCTGCTGTGCCAGCTACCTGTGCAGAGCTGGAATGGCCAAACATCTAACCACATCAGGTAGAAAATTGCTAGGGGAGGAATGATGAGATGCGTGTCTAGAAGGTGCACAATGCCAAAATATTATTCATCTAATGTTCAGACAATGACAACATCTGGGTCAGTAGCCAGGATCTGCAACCTTCTATGTCAGTGGTGGTTGCTAGATAGTCCACTTGTCCTTATTTTCCAAGGACAGTCCCTACCTTGGGGTATGTTATCCATGGTGCATGGGCTAGTGGTGTTTAATTTTCATTTTTCAGCCTGTTAGAGTTTGGTGGTTTTGATTATGCCATGGGGTTGTTGCGTAAAAAGCTTACATATAGATAAACCAAACACATTCTGATTGGCTATTCAAGCTAATCTCTTCACTCTGGAGGCAGAAGTTCTTCCTTTTCCTGACAACATCAGGAAACCATATTGGAGGAGGAGAGTTTGTTGGGAGTGGTGTGCCAGTCAAAGGCTCTGCTTTGCTCCCCTATACAGGTGGACACTGTTGATTTATTTTCAGGTGAATAAACTTTGAATATTTGAGAAAAAAGTATTAGCAAGCACCAATAGAAATGCTTTCTAAATCTAGCTTGGTAACTGCTAATCATTATTGGGCTCATTTTCTCTTTAGTTGGTTGTTAATTAGAAAAATACACTGTCAATTAAAAGAACAACATTAAAGCAAAGGAAAGCAAGCCTGCATAGGAGAAAGGAGCTAAGCAGTCCTAACTTAAACCCTGTTACCTTACTGTATCTGTTTTAATAAACTCAAAAAAGCAAGTTTGCCCTCCTCTCCATCCATGGCAATATGAGAGACTCCCTATAATAGCTCTCAATGTTTTCTAGAAATGTATGAAATCTTGAAACAGAGGCATTTAAAGGTTTAGATACGTTTGGAATACAGCTATTTTTCAATTTTATAAGCTAGCCAATCCAGGTGCCTGTTAGTCTACAAGTGTCTGCCATCTTTCTCTGGCTGTCAGTGAAAATAGACTGATGGATCACTTCCCTGTGTCACTGCTCTAGACTGGTGACAATCAGTGAAATGATTGTGTCTGCCTCTACACATATCTGTAATAGATTGCCTAAACCCTAAGACTCTCTTTCCCAGTTGATATGATGGAACATTGGACTGAAATCACTCTCGATGAGGAGGAGTCAGGACCATTTGTTATTTACTTCTTTGCTTGCTTCTTTCTTCTACCCTGCTTGAATTGTCCCACAAGAACACATTATGGTAATCAGACAGAATGTATGTATAGGAATCAATCAAAGGGAAAGCCGTTACAAGAGTTATGACATTACAAAGTCTGTTTGTAACTTTTGATTTATGGAATTTTTCTGTTTTATAAATTGAGAGTGAGGCATGTTGGGATGGCTTAACCCTTGAACTCCACTAGGAAGATGATAAAAAAAGAGGAATTCAAGAATTAAGACAGCACCCGTAGGACCAATCTTCACTTATTCATTATTGTTTGATTACCACATGAGGCTGCCCTTATTTGCCTTGTCTTTCTGGCTTGCAAATGTTTTTGTTTAAAATGTATTGTCTGTTCAGCAGCCACCAAGTAAAGCAGGAAAACAAATAGATGCAGTCCCTGCCCAGAAGAGTTTATACTCTGAGGCGCTGATCCTGCAAACACTTGTGCAAATGTTTAACTTTACATGCTGTGGTTCCAATTTAGCAAAGCATATGCTTAACTTTAGGCATGTGCTTAAGTCCCATTGATGTGCTTAAGTCAATGGGACTTAAGCAGCTGCTTAACTTTAGACAATGCTTAAGAACTTTGCTGAATAGAATTGGACTGAAGCACATGCTTAAATGCTTTGATTGAGACGGGGTAAGTAGTCCCATTGACTTCAGGCCTTAGGCCCAAATCCTGCAAATCCTTATGCATGTGCTCAATTGTAAGCACATGAGTAGTCCCACTGAAGTCAAAGGGACTTCTCACATATATAAAGTCAAACACATGCATAAGTATTGCACGACTGGGGCCTAAATGCAGACATGACATGGCAGTGGAGAGCTACAAACAAACAGGTAAAGGGAGGATGAAGGTAGAATAATAAGCTTATATGGTTGTTTAGATTCATTATATGACTGTCTTGGTGGATCTGATATATGTAAAATATGCAGTATATACTTATTTTCTCCCCCAACCTAAATACTAGCTTTACTATCTTACTAATTTATTAACACTGCCTTGTTTTCAGAAGGGCATGGAAGGAATTTAAATTCCCATAACATACTATACTTTTATCGTCAGACACCCCTTTCTACCCAGAAACCCTCATAAATCAGCTAGCCTCTAATGTAATTATTATATTATTACATTATTACATTATCCTCCAAAATATAGTCCTTTCTCTGCCACTATGGTTTAGATCCCAGACATGCTGCTGTCTAGAAACAATGGATGTTCTTGGAAAGTTGTTTTCCTGTTCCATTTTAATTGGCTCTGGTATCTTAAACTGTGGAATGTTGCTTTGCCCTGTTTAATAGTTGCTGCATTCCACCCCAGAGAGAGATGCATTTCATTGGCTCCTGTATGAGTATATACATAAGTCTAGTTTTCAGATAGATTAAGAAACAACGGTGCTGGTGAAGTCTCAAAAAGCTTGTATCCAGAATTTAAAAAAAACCATATTTTAGCGCTCCCTAGAGAAATAAGTTTGACCAGCATGGGAAAGATTGTAAAGGCCCCTTTTTGACTCTGCATCATTTAATGTATATGAAACGGCAGAGGCTCTGAAACTGAATAGATTAAATGGACACCCCATCCCCAGGGAGCCATAAGAATAACGATTCCCTTGGAAATGTTTTTGACTTTTTTTTGCAGAAAAATTATTCAGCATCCCTAAAAAACACTGTAAAAAAAAATCCGATTTTTAGAAGTCCCCATGACAAACTTCCCAGCCTAGTGACTAGTTTGTATTTTCAAGGCTATCATTACAAGAAAGTGAAATAGCAGCTAACTTTTATTTTTTTAACACAAATGTAAGCTAGGTAGAGTAAAATCTATAGCATTCACCAGACCTCTCAAGCAAGTTGCCAAATACATCTCTTCTAATTCCTATGCACCCACGTTGCAAAATTAGTGGAATAAACACAGAACAGTATTTTGCCCATTGTTTTTTAGGTGTTGGGGGATTCTTTAGGGTGAAAGGTCGCATAGAAAGGGAAATGATTAGAGATGCATCACACCAAATTTTGCTCTCATTTATACTTGTGTAAATCTGGATTTGCTTCATTGGATTTCAGTGGGACTAGGATTTTATTATTATTTCAGGTACAGCAATTCGGTCTTTATTGCTTTTTCACTGGGCCCTTTCTATAAGATTCTTCATAGAAAAGTAAAATTAAATTAAAACCCGTGGAAAATGTGTTTTAACCACTCCAAAAATGCTGGTGGATTTGCTATTAGGCATAGACACATTCCAGCAGCATGTTAAATTAGGTGTCTCCAGTAAGTGTATTGTTTAGACTTAACAAAACAGATAGCACAAGATAAATTAACCTCATGCCAATTGGTGATTTAATACATATTTGGGGCCCAATTGTGCTCCCATTCAATTTGACAAAATTTCCATTTAATTCTATGGGATCAGGGACTGGGTAAATTTAATCTCTTTGCCAAAGACTTGTCCAAGGCCCCCCATAGTAAGTCTGCAGCAGCTCTGAATAAGTTGCTTTAGAAGGGTGCTTTGAACCATTGCTTACAACTGGAAAGGGAAAGTGGAAGGACCATGTTTCATCTCTGCAAACCTTTTGAAGGATTGAGGGCTGAATTTCATTTCCAAATCCTCACATAATGCCCAGCCTTTTTGTGGATTTCATGAATTTCACCCTCTAATTAATTATTACTATATGGTATGTCTAGAATGCCCATCACTGAAAAAGCTAACCACTGTGGCCTCCTTTCAGCAAAGCATTTAAGACTGTGCTTAATTATAAGCACGTGAGTAATCCCATGCCTATTTAGCAAAGCACTTAAACACGTGCTTCATTTTAAATACATACATATAACTGATTGGCTTAGGGGCTCTGCTGTTTTGGGGCTTAGATAACTACACAATAGCTACTGTAGACTTTTCTCAAATAATTCAAAAACCCTCATTACATGCATTTTTATTCTTCAATGGCTATTTCAACAACATACAAGGAACATAATAAATATTTCCTTAGACTCACTGTACATTGAGTACATACCAATTAATAACTAAAAACACAATACAGTGGTTTAACAGGGATGGTATAGATATGTATCTATTACATCGTTGTTAATCCTCTGTAAATATGTTTTTAATAACCCTGTGGTATTTAGTCGACATACAATAACTGTCTCATTAAATCTAAATTAAATGCATGATTAAGCTTATTAAAAACACTTAATTTAAAATGTTGCTAACATTCTTCATAGTATGTTCCAGCGTTCTTATGATCATTTTTCAGAATTCAGATTGACTGACTGGGTTTAGAGAAATCCCTGGTCCTATATGCTATACAGTACCTTCTTCTGAATGTCCATTAAGAGACTATGTAATTTCATGCTATCGTTTTATAAACGCAGAACTAGTCAATGAGATTTATTTATGGGGAAGACTGCTCATGTACCAAAGAGAAAGGATGTTTTTCAAAGGTCCATATTGCTTTTTAAAAAATAAAACAAAGGATCTAATAAAGGAAAAGGAAAAAAAGACCTCTGTTGGAATAACAATAAAGAGAATGTTGCTGTACATGATTTTTCATTTATGGATAGCTGGAGACATTAATATACTTGCCTATGGCTTGTGCATTACTATTACCAGCTATGCAGAAATGAAACGTGATTTACAGCAACACATTCTTTATTGCTATTCCATCGTATCTGCTGTCTTTTCTGGATTCGGATTGGCTGGCTGACTGTTAGAATGGGATGATGCTGGACTGCACAGTAGCCTAATGGGTATCAACAAATGCAGCAGGTATATGTGACCTGGGATTTTTGGGGTTTGTATACCCAGCAAGCCAATCACAATGCAGAAAGAACAATAGCTGAAGCTTTTACTGCTCTTTAAGTTTCCTCATTGAATCCCTCGGTAACTGATTATATCACAGAAGTTATATTAAAAACACATTAAATGCCAACTAAATCAAGACTTTTCATGACTTTTTTAAAAAGCAATGAAATTCAGGACAAACACTATGCTATGCATGAAGATCACCACCTGGAGAGCAGAACTCTGCATTTCACACACTGTATTTTTCAAATGAAACTAAAATGAAGTCATGTGTTTTATTCATTTTATTATTTCCTGTGCTATTTATATTGGCATTTAAAAAACATACCACAGGAAATTCAAATTTACAGCAATACTTTGCACTTCTATAGCATCTTTCCTGCAAGGATCTCAAAGGGCTTAACAAGCATGAATGTATTTAGTTTCACCACACCAGTGGGACGTACATAATGAACTATGAAGTGATTTGTTTTTATGGCTAGTTTTACAAAGGGGGAAACTGAGGCACTGAAAGTTAAAGGCTGGATTTTCCAAAGTTCTCAGCAGCTGCAACGCCAGCTGATGTCAATCGGAGCCATGGCGCTCAATACCTTTGAATATCAGGCCTTTTAAATGATTTTCCCACGGTCACTCAGGAAGTGAATGGCAGAGCTGGGAGTGGAACCTTCAAGTCTTTTTTTTATTTGTGTGTCTTAACCACAAGACCATGATTACCTATTGTAAGCATAAGAACGGCCATACTGGGTCAGAGCAAAGGTCCATCTAGCCCAGTATCCTGATAATGGCCAATGCCAGGTGCTTCAGAGGGAATGAACAGAACAGGTAGTCATCAAGTGATCCTTTCCCTGTTGCCCATTCCCAGCTTCTGGCAAACAGAGTCTAGGGACACCATCCCTGGCCATCCTGGATAATAGCCATTGATGGACCTATCCTCCATGAATTTATCTAGTTCTTTTTTGAACCCTGCTATAGTCTTGGCCTTCACAACATCCTCTGGCAAGGAGTTCCACAGGTTGATTGTGCATTGTCTGAAGAAATACTTCCTTTTGTTTGTTTTAAACCTGCTGCCTATTAATTTCATTTGGTGACCCCTAATTTTTGTGTTATGAGAAGGAGTAAATAACACTTCTTTATTTACTTTCTCCACACCAGTCATGATTTTATAGACCTCTATCATATCCCACCTTAGTCGTCTCTTTTCCAAGCTGAAAAGTCCCAGTCTTATTAATCTCTCCTCATATGGCTGCTGTTCCATACCCCTAATCATTTTTGTTGCCCTTTTCTGTACCTTTTCCAATTCCAATATATCTTTTTTGAGATGGGGCGACCACATCTGCACACAGTATTCAAGATCTAGGTGCTCCATGGATTTATATAGCGTCAATATGATATTTTCTGTCTTATTATCTATCCCTTTCCTAATGATGCCCAACATTCTGTTAGCTTTTTTGACTGCTGCTGCACATTGAGTGGATGTTTTCAGAGAACTATCCACAATGACTCCAAGATCTCTTTCTTGAGTGGTAACAGCTAATTTAGAGCCCATCATTTTATATGTATAGTTGGGATTATGTTTTCCAGTGTGCATTACTTTGCATTTGCAAGAGTCTGCCATGTGTTCATAATACAATAAAATCCTATATAATAGCACTCAAGGGGCCAACAAAAATAGGGTGCTTAAGAAAGGTGTTCTTCAAATAACCACTAATGGAACAGAACTATACCCAGTACATTTGGTGTGACCTCTTAAAACAGGATGTAGGTTGCTAGAAAGGGTGGTCGTTTATTTACTCATATATCAGAGAAAAACGAGAGGGCTGCTGCAGGCAATATGAAACTGGGGCTTTGCCTTGCAGAACTTTGTGCCCACATTTTCCTTGGTTTTCAGCTTCATGGGTTTGTATCCCCTAAATTTCTCTATGAAGTTTGGGCTTTTGCCTTCACCTGGCTCTGCACTGAAATGGTACGGCATTGCGAAATCTGCTTCATTGCAATATGGAACAATAAAGCAAAGCAGATTTTCACTTGAAACTGGACTCGTGTTCTCTGAAGATTTTGAATTTCAGCATACCTTTTGGACACACCTGGACTGATTTGTGGATTATAACAAAATCCCAAACCAGGTGCGTTTTCTGTGACTCTGGGTTTTGTTGTAAATATTGTACACACCTCTAAGTATACCCTATTAGCTTCTTTCTGCTGAATCAGCAAGTCCCTTGAAACAAATGTAAGAAATATTTATAATACTTCCTATGTCTGAATATAGTCAATCCAACTTGCGACTCCAGCTCTTTTGAGTCCTGGTGTCTCATCTGTTTAAAAACACAGGGAGATACAACGTCCATAGAAAAATCTTGGATGGTTGCATAGATAGGTTTTACTAGAGATATGGGAATTCTTCTAAGGTTTACCTCAGGGTTGGGAGAACATGTTTTGCCTAATTTTGAAACCACTCAACTATTATGGATTTGAAAGTTCAAGTCCAACTTGAATATTATCAGGATTGCAGTCTATTTAGGAGAGGTTGTGAAGAAAAGATCAGAGAGGGGAGTGAGAAGAAAAAAATGAAACAAATACAGTGAAAAAGAAAGACTTAGAACAGGGAATGAGAAAGCAAAATAAATGTAAAGTAAAAGTGAATACAGTCTATGTACCACATATAAAACCCTGCTTGTGCCTGCCTAGCTTCCGGGGGGATAAGGGGTTCTTCTAGTCCCTATATACATCACAGATTTCCGTCCAGAAAAAAATGGATCTTTTAAAACTAAACCTTCTTTAGAAAAAGAGAAATGGCTTAAATGGCAGATTAAAGGTTTCTGAAATCAAACAAATTTTGTGTGCCCAGGGAGTAGCTGGAAAGATTTGTGAAATCTCTGACCCTGCTGGATTGTCTCATCTCTTGTTCATATTGCAGAAATGTTAAAGAACTCCCCACCACCGATGGTGAATTCTCCCCTGTGCAGAAGGCCCGCACCAGGGCTATGTATCACTCAGGTTCCACTTCAGTCCTCAAACTGTGCCTTGTGCTGGCCCTCTGCACAAGGGTGAATTTCACCTACTGTCAGCTTTCATGTGGGATAGAAATCAATTGCTGACAGGTTATTATGGCTGTGCTGTAAACTGCTCAGTTGGTTCTAGAGATGAGTGAGAACCAAAATCCCAGACACAAGCACTCCTGAGCTGCTAGGCCGTCCGGATCCAGTTCTGGATTTGAACCTCAACACTGGTGTGTATAACGGACCAAAGCAAACCCCCAGATCTTAACACCCCTAAACTTCAGAAAAATCCCAGTCCCGCTGAGGATCTGAACTTTTCACATCAGGCCTATTGCTACTTAATTCTGTCCTTTTTTGGGAGCATGGGACAATAAAAGAATAATCCATATTAATAGAGGAAAGCCTTCCCATCCTCCCTTGTGCAGGGTCTGCTCCTGGGGCACTACTTCCCACAGGGAACAAGGAAGGGAGGTGGATCTGAAACCATTCTATGGGACTGGGTAAGCATTGGTACACTAAGTAGAAGGGAGACGGACACAACTCCTGAGCTTCCTCTTAGGTGATGTATCTCTGCACTAGCCTCTTTTCAGGGCTGTAGCTACATGTAACAATTTAACCGCAGGTGAAAAACCACTTCTCCTGCACATGGGAAGATGACTGGACTTTCCAGCTTCAGACCCAGTGCAGTAAAGTGCGTTGAAATCAAGGGGGTTGCATCTGCTTGCACCAGGTTCGGCCCTGTAGTTGTAATTCTTTATCACATGAAATGGAGAGCCCCATTTTCACAAGCAGTATCAAAACAGTATCAAGCAGTTTAGAAACAAACAAAAAGGGAAGTGTCAGCAGCATTCACACTTCTATATATATTAGGTCTGTAAATCCAAGGTGCAAATTGTTTTTAGAATCTCAACTACACCCCTTATAATATTGTCATTTGTAATCAGCTCACTATGAAAACAGGGCTTTCAAAGGGTAAAGAAATCATTTGAACTTGTGATCTACAATAGATTTGAATATTCAGATAAGGTCATCGGTCAGAGCAGGGGTGACAGCTACGGTCAATAAACAGGTTCAGTGAGACAAAATCTTTTTGTCTATGTGGGAATAGCTTGAAGAAGAGAGGTTCTCCAGAGGGATAAAAGAGATTAAATTTAGCTGTGTCACCATTTTATTTCCAGGATGCTTAAGGCATGAGAGAAGTGCTTGGTGGGACTGCCATGCTGGCATGCAGATCCTGCTGACGGTGTCAGTACGATGCCACTAGGTCAGTCGTTCTGCCTCAGTCTGAATATGAGTTTGATGGAAAGTGATGTATTGAAGAGATTAAAGAAACAAGTTCTGGTCTAGCTTCCGACCATTTAACTCTTGACGGGCTGTATGAACACTTGAACAAAACGAACAATAACAAAACAGCATCTCCTTTAGCAAGTGAGATACTTTTCTCTTTGGCGTTTGGATATTTTAGCCAAGATTTCAAAAAATGACCAATGGTTTTAAGTGCCTCAGCTTATGCGTTTTCGACTTGACACATCTCAAATGCACCTGATCTTCAGAAAGTACTGAGCATCCGCTCCCTAAAAATCAGGCCCCTTCAAGGTGTCTCGAGTAGGGTGCCCTAAAACGATGGCACCCAAAGTAACTAGTTGCTTTTGAAAAGCTTGGCCTCTATTTTAATGTTAGTAAAGCATTAGTACCGTAATTAACGATACAATGTGGCGCTACTTGAAATTCACTGTTAAGCAGGAGAAGTATTGTTAAGATCCCACGTAAGAAACTAAGGATCATTAACCTTTGCCTAGGTTATAAAATGGCCCATTTGAGAACTGTTGCCAGTGAATATATTACTTTGATATCAATTGGATTATTGAGTGAGAGGTTTTACATGATGTTTGGTATGATGATATATGGATGGTTACAAACTGTTTATGACAAGTGGAAAAGCCAATAAAAGGTTAATGCAGATTTAAGTAGCTTTTCCCCCTTTGCTTTAGTCTGAGTTAATTTATGCATATGTAACCCTATATTTTCAAAAGGTGCCACCTTGTTAATTGTAATGAATAGAGATTGCTGAATTTATCAGTCAAACTACAGTGGTTGCATTTAGTTTGTAGTGGCATTTCCACAATAATCTCATTTTTAGGGATACAGGATAAAAATACCCACATGTCATAGAGTTTCAGATGCAGGCTGGTTCTTTTAAATTCATTCCATGTGCTTTTCTCCACAGTGCATTTATTAAGGACACAGTACCTCCCTCAACCTGGATTTTCTGAGTCTTGTAAGTCGCAGTCTCAGCCTTTAAAGACCATCATTTGTGTGGGTAATTATTCATCTGCCTTAGACATTGGAATAAAAGTAACTGCATCATTGTAACTGCTACACCACAAATGCCATTCCAATGGACCTTGGTTATAATCCTAGCTTTGCCACAGATCCGCTGCATGATGTTGGGCAAGTTACTTCATTCTGTGCCTCTGTTTCCCCTCCCTCCCTTTGTCTGTCTTGTCTGTTTAGGATGTAAGCTCTTCAGGTCAGGGACTGTCTCTTACTATGTGTTTGTACCATGCCTAGCAAAGTTCAGGATGGGGGTTGAAAATTGAGAGTTTAGTTCAAGCCCATCTCTGCTAATATGTACCATCTTAAAGCTTTAGCAAGTCAGTCCTCTTTCAAATTTATAACAGCCTATGTTTAAAAACCTGACAAACCAAAATGTGCTCTCCATAAACTATAGTGGCACAATTCGCGCAGCTGTAATGTAGGTTGTGTCAGCATTTCCATTATACTGTACACTGCTATTTTTCAGGGGTTTAGATCTTGGCTATAAAAATCCATCTGGGGTTGAAAGTTGGCAAGTAAAAGCCTCAGCTAGGGAATGAATTTTTTTCAACCAAGTTTGAACAATAAAATCAATTTATAATTTGGGACGGCACAGAAGAAAGAGCTGTGTTTGGGGAAGTATCTAATTTTTAAAATTTATTTTAAATCTTACTGTTAATTTTTAAATGCAATGTTTTATAGCTCAGGAACCAAATTCATTCCTGGTGTAACTCAATTGACTTCAATAGCTTATGACCAAGATTAATTGGTCCCTATGTGTACTCACATAAATCTATATATTTCAGTCAAGTTTCTGACCGGTCAGTGCTTATGGGTGCAGAAGACAGAGGAAGGGAGTCTGCAGAAGATGTGTCCCCTCAGAACCCAAGGAGATGTTCTTTGTGACAGAGATGGTTTGTTCCAGGATATTGCCTAGGACCTGGACTGGTCTTCACATTTGTATGCATGTGTCCCTGACCCAGCGATGGCAATGCTCCCTCCCACCCTTGTGCATCCAGGGAGGGATAACTTCAGTGAGGTTAGGGAAGGGAGACTGTCTGTGGGGCTCTCAGCCAGAACACAAGGGCACACTAGTGCTGGTTTTGCAATCTATGGTCACCAATTCCCAAATGGGCAAGAATCTGGCCATTGACTTAAACACTGCCAAAAAACATTTAAGCTGCAGAAATTAATACCAAACCTAACTACACCTGTCTCTTTATGCTTTACGCATATGGGTCTCTGTCTCCATCATTTAAAAACCCATGGTTGACAAACCTGAGTACAATTTAACAAATGAATGGGACTTTCTTGAGTCAGACCTACAGGACCTGGCCCATTCTCACAAAGGGCCAAACAGAATTTTCTGCTTACCCAATCCTTCCACAGAAGAAGCTGGTGTTCTGCTCCTTTAGCCTGCTGAACCCACGAGATTTGCGAGGCTCTCTGGAGAGCCACAGGAGGGTTCTGCTGATGTCTGGAGAACAAAGCTCCACACCATCCATGCATCCAGAGGTTTCTCTGAGCACTCCCTAGAGGGGTAGTGGTTTCATGCACCATGGAAGGGAAAGCAGTGCAAATTCATGCACGCTCAGGTTGTTGGCAAATGGGGTTTAGAAAGAGATGGGGTTAGTGGGGCACAGATATTTTTTGAAGCTGCAGAGGAGAAGATGACAAGACTTTGTTAATGGCCAAAGAAGAGACTGATGATGTAAACAAGGAGGGGAATAAAGAGAGGCAAAGGGGGCCAGCAGGCAGAACTCAGCAAAAAGCAGGGCCACCATCTAATAGATATCTGACCTAGCCTCTCCAGGGCGCTGACCAGCAAACCAGATCCAGTGCCAATCCTGACTTGAAATGGAAGACTTGTTGACCAGACAGTAACAAAGAGATAATCCCTAATCCATAATCTCCATGGCACAGCCTGGGGAAATGTGCACTGCTGATGTCTCTGTTGGCTTATTCTGTGCATAAATAGGGAGCAGTAGCCTCCAGGGTGTCCACTTAGCATCTTTCACAAAAGCTGTCCAGCTCCAACTCCTGGGCTGTCCATCCACTGGTAAATTATTTCTCAAATTTGTGCAGCTTGGATGCAGCTGGGACTGGAAGCAAAAGAGGTGAAATTGGCCAAGAAAGCCTGTTTTTACAAGATTTCCAGCTCAGTTTTACAGACCCAAGAGAGTTCGTGATATAGTGTATAGACTTTGTGTATAGTTCAGATAAGCTTCAAAATTTCTGGCTGTTTCTCCAAACTAAGCCTTTGGAGATTCCCCGATTGCTAGAATGTACTCACATCCTCAACAACAAATGGGAAAGTATTCTTTGTAGTTTTGGATGAACAGACAAGCAAAAGCTACATGTAGGTTCTGTTTCACTTAAGTGAATTAACACTCATTTAGCTACCGTATATATGCTATGTTGCCCTTTCTGAGCTCTGTGTTATTTTACCTACCATGGCTATTGGTGTAGAATAATCAAAGGGCCTGGTTCCTCATGGCTTGCACCTCAGGCGAAGTCATTTACACCTGTGCAAAGTGGGTGTAAAATGTCACCCAGGAGTGAATGACTCCACAAGGAGCAAGGCAGTGGGGAATCTGGCCTGTAGGATCTATATGGGAGCAGGAAGACGTTGCTAATAACAGGAAGGTACAAAAGAAGAGCAGTGATGATTAGGATTGGGCATTTTTCTACTCCCTGACTGGGTGACTGAAACTTTTACACTAGAGAATACGAAACAGCAAATATTGACTACTGAACAGGCACTTTCCAGTATGGATTTTTGGGTGAATAACATTTCATGCCAATGTATGACTGTGTATTATATGTTCTTTCTGTGCATGCTCCATCAAGGGTATGAATCTACTATTGCCACCAGTTAGGGGAAGTAGTTTGTTAGTTCTGTAGAAACTCATGCTTCAATTCTAGAGCTCCCAAGTTCAATTCCCAGTGAAAATTTCAGGAGGCACAAATATTCAGCTGGCCAAATGTTTGTTGTATGCAGTGCTGTTGTAGCCATGTTGGTCCCAGGCTATTAGAGTAGGGTGACCAGACGTCCCGATAAAATCGGGACTGTCCCGATTTTTAGGCGTTTGTCCCTCGTCCCGACCGATGTTTGGTCGGGATGCAATTTGTCCTGATATTTCACACTCCTGTTTTTTGTTTGTTTGTTTGTTTTGTTCCGCTGGCAGGACTCCGCTTTTTTTCCCCCCTCCCCCTCTGCCGGCGGGACTCCGGGACTCCGCTTTTTTTTTTTTTTTGGTCCACCGGTGGGGACCCTCCCCCCTTGTGTCCCGATATTTTCTTCATCCCATATGCTCACCCTATATAAGAGAGACAAGTGGGGTGAGGTAATATCTTTTATTACACAAACTTCTGCTGGTGAGAGAGAGGCAAGCTTTTGAGCTTACACAGAGCTCTTCTTCAGGTCTTTGTTGTTATTACGAGATGCTTATCTCACAATAATGCCTGTGCATCCCAAGCAGGATCTGGGATGCATTGTATGAGAAGCTGTATAAACACATTAAAAGATATTGTCCCCATTGATTAAAAAGATCCTATCAATCACATGATATTGAACTCATTGCTTTTATTCATGATAATATTCACCAGTCAGTGACTGAAAATATTTGACTGTCTCGACAGTGTAACATCTGTTGTGTCCTCTCTTGGGAGCTTAAATCCTTCCCTTCCAGGGGTATGGACTGGATGACCTCCTGGGACTCTAACTGCTATCTATGGTCCTAGACCAGGGGTGGGCAAACTTTTTGGCCCAAGGGCCACATCTGGGAATAGAAATTGTATGGCGGGCCATGAATACACACAAAATTGGAGTTGGGGTGTGGGCTCTGGTTGGGGGTGTGGGCTCTGGGGTGGGGCTGGGGATGAGGGGTTTGGGGCGTAGGAGGGGGCTCCAAGCTGGGACTGAGGGGTTTGGAGGGCGGGAAGGGGATCAGGGCTAGGGCGGAGGTTTGGAGCGTGGGGGGGGTGAGAGCTCTGGCTGGGGGTGTGAGCTCCGGGGTGGGGCTGGGGATGAGAGGTTTGGGGTTTGGAGGGCGGGAGGGGGATCAGGGCTGGGGCAGGGGGTTGAGGAATGGGGGGAGGCTTAGGGATGCAGGCTCTGGGCAGCGCTTACCTCAAGTGGCTCCCGGAAGCAGTGGCATGTCCCTTCTCTGACTCCTACGCGGAGGCTCAACCAGGTGGCTTTGCACGTTGCCCCGTCCTCAGGCGCCGCCCCTGCAGCTCCCATTGGCCGTGGTTCCCGGCCAATGGGAGCTGCGGGGGTGGCACGTGGAGCAGCACGTGCTGAGCCCCAGAGCACCCATGGAGTTGGTGCCTATGCTTGTAACTCCTGGAAGTGCCCATAAGCCTAAAAAAGAAGGATCACTGGAAGGACACATGAAGGCTTCCACTGTTGAGGCCTCTGTTGAGTCAAAAGAAGACCCATAGCCCCTTCCCAATGAAGTAAGCCGTGCAAGGTCGGAAATTTGTCTCTGAGGCCAGACCAGCCAAGTCAGCAAAAATTCACCCAGCCTGTGGTAGCTGGCCATGGAGACCGGCAGGTGAGTGAAGTGCTCAGAATAATAAGCTCTCAAGCCCCCTGGTAGTTTATGTTTGACTCATCAGACAGTTAAAATGCAGATCCGCAGCCAAGGAACACATTTTTTTTGGAAGAGGATTTACTTACAGCCTGAGGCAGGATTAGTTTCCCTATGTGGCCAAAGATCTTTGGCCAACATTGTCAGGATGCCCTCAAAACACCAGGACCCATTTGGGGTTTTGGTTTAATTGCTGTTACCTGGCTACCTCCCAGGCAGAGGGCTAAGGTTCACCGGTGTGCCTGTTTGCTAGATAGCTGCACGCCTTCAGTTCCCCTCTGGATTTATATTCAAAAAGTTTGTCTCCTCTTTTGAGGCTGGCAGGAGTTAGCTCCACTCTTAGCTTGGGAGAACCCTACAACACTTTGAGCAACACCATTCATTTCCACCCATTTTCTTACAAACAAATACAGCTTGTGGCAAAATAAGATACACTCCTGGAGCTCCTGAACATGCCCCCAGCTTTTACTTTGAATCCGTAAATATGATCGCAAACGATGCAAAGGTACAATCTGCCTTTTCTCCCAAGCTGCTGTCTGTATAGATTTTCAAGCACCATAGCCATATTCCATATAGCTGTATCTCTGTTCACTTGGAACGGATGGAAAACCCTTTTTGATTAATAGATTTCACTATGTCGGAGACTTACAAGGTAATAAACCTTGGTTCCTGTTACTACAACAAAGCATAAGGCAGAATTTACATGTGAGAGGATGTAAGTAGGTGTTTGAGTGATGGCAGAGGAGGGTGCTGGACTGGATGAGAGGGCAGAGGGGGATGAAAGTGAGAAATGGGGGTAAGGAGAAAAAGCAAAGTTACAAAGAGGGGATGCAGAGAATGGTTAGTAGGGCACGTGACACAGGGAGGTTATTTACTGATAATGGGGAGAGGTTATGGGAGAGAAATGAGCTGGGGTTGCAAAGTCTGGACATGGACCCAAACTTTCACAGAGCTCAGGGTGTTTGAGCACAGGGGTTTTAGTTCAAGCCCACCTCTAGATTTCAGAGGTGGAGGAAAAAGCAGAAGTTGTGAGATGAAAGAAGATGAAGGAATGAAACAAATGAACCTCCCCTTAAGTCTAGGGGTGTTTGGATCTGGGATTTTGGCCTGGGTTTGTTAGTAATTTCATCCCTAATGTTTCTGATAGCAGGATCCCTTTCTCTTTCCCCTCCATACAGTGTACAGACAGATTTCCATGTTTATGGCCTAAGGAATCGTGCATTTTAAAGAAGACTTGTGCAGCTTGCTATAAGGCTGGGAACAGTGGTGAGAAATTGCTGTTCCAGCATGGCTGTAATTTTATAGCATTTTCTTTTTCCCTCTAACACAATTGGATACTTGAGCCAGTGGTGGGAAGGACCATCATCTACCACATTAGTCACCAAGCTTGATAAATAGTATTCCCAAGCCACTGCCATAGATGCTGTTTGGAAATTGCAAATCCACGCTGCTGCTGCTGGTTCCAGCCAAAAAGAATTAATTTATAACCACGCGTATAAATTTCATAGATAGTATCATTGCCATTCTGCATTTGACTTATAGTACATATGGGGAGTGGCTTGTGGCACAGAAGCAATGTAGCTCAGTGTAATTCCAGTGACAATAATTCTATCCATCACTTTGTTATAAATCAGTCAATATGCCATGGTAAATTATCAGTCCTCACCTCTCAAAAGTTGAGGGAGGCAGGTACTGTGTTCCAGGTGTTGCTGATTATGCTGACTCATGCTGATATCACTGCAGATAATTCATGACTGATTTTCCACAGCACTCTGATCCACTGAATGATGTTTCTCAATGTCATCACATTTAAAAAAAAAATACACGTCAGTCGCCCAGACCCTTCTTACAGCTCCATTAACTTGCTGTAGGTTAAACCACCTGACTTTTTTAAACCAAGGATTGTTTGCACATACTGTAGTAAACCTACCACTCTGATTGAAACTGCGACAATCCAACTGGAGCCCAAAATGCCATGATGTATATCAGTCCCTCCCAAAGGCAATTGGCCTGGGGAAAAGTAAAAAGAGTGGAGACTCAATAACACTCAGCTAACATGTAACTGGCTTTGAAAGTGCACTGATGAGAAGAAGAATGCCGAAATATTAGGGAGCAATAGCTTGCAGAGAAGGGAAAAGGTTTTGAAATCAATGGAAAGTCATTTTGGAAAGTAGAGAGTTATATAGTTAAGCAACCTATTGTTCATTGTAATGAGAAAGCATGACTATTCATGAGTATGCTACAGTATGTGGCTTGCCAACTACCCAATCAAGGGACATGCTCATTCAGCCATGATTGAGGGCAAAACCCATAATATTTTATTGCTATTAGGCCTCAACGTTGCATGTTTTTATATAGACTATAGGGTGTTTAATAGCCATGCAAAGCTAAGACTTTCTTGCATACATTAGAGATGGACATAGGAGGATAAATCCTACTGCAAGTTGTCTACATTAGCTCTTCCATTATAACTGGAAATATGTAGCCAGGCAATAGTGTGTCATTTGGATCCATCTGAATGGGTTGTGTAAGCATGATGTTGATCTAATCCGGTTTGTAAAACTGTAAAAAGCTCTGCAGGAAGCAGTGTCAGAGAGGCTAATGTGGGACTGCAACTTTTTGCCTGAAATAAAGACAGCACTTTAAAAACAGCAGGAAGAAATAGACTTATAAAGCATCCTGTAAAATAAACAATAACACAAAAAGGTAAAGGAGAATACGCTGGTTTTGGCAGAGTGAGAGAAAGGTTACCATTTTGGTGTTATAATTTCTGTGAAATAATATTCAAATAATGTTATCTCCAGTGATGGGTTCATGCCACAAAATTCAGATTCACACCGGATCAGTGATGCTCAGAAGTCTGTGTGTCCTGACCTAGAGAGGGGACATTTTCAAAATTTGAGTCCAGATCTAGTTATGGATTTCAAACAACCCCAAAGCTAGAGAGTGTGTGGATGTGAGGATTTGGTTTGTGTCTATCACTGATTTACGTTATAACCCTAATTTTTCAATGCTATTAAAATTAAAATTAATAAGAAAAGTTTACAGAAAGGTATATATTTCGGTATACTCCACTTTAAGGATGACAATATGTATGTTTACATTTTCCAATGACTATTGTTTACGTTGAAATCCCTGTGCTTTAGGGTCAGTTTTTCTTCTTTAAAAATGGAGCTATTATAATACATTCCTTTTCTGTGATAGAGGATTTTTCCCACTTCTTCAACGTATGGAACTATTTGACGGTGTCAAATGTTTTTTGACTTTGATAAAAATGTATTGAGGGTCAAGATCCTCTCTTAATAGTTCACATTTCTATTTAATAACCTGCTGCAATGTCAAAAGATACAACCATCATATTGCAGGTCTAAGAAGTATTATGCACTGCCATCCTATCTATTGATGCACATCAGACATGTCCATGTTATTCCATATTCTGTCCATTCCAAAGAAAGGCTAAAGGAGACAGAGGGTACAGATCTTGTTAGGTACAGCCTCTGACACTATCACTATCAATTGTCTTTTGCTAGTGCTGATCATCACCTCAATTATCTGGTGTCCAGCCTACCTGATAGGTTTTTGCAAACTATAACTCTTCTGTCGATGAACATGGAATAATGACAGCTAGGGGCAAATGGACAGAATATAAAAGAGATCAGCCAAAAAGTATTATACACACATGCACGCACACACACATAAACATGTATGTATTGGTCTATAAATTAATCAAAAGCTAAAACAATACATGTCCTGTGTTTCATAAGACTCTAGTTTACAATATGCTAAGTAGAAGGAATAGAGTTAATAGTGGCTTGATTGTGTTCTTTTTTCCTTCTGTTATTAGAATATAATGTCTTGAAAAGCAAAAGGTAAATTTCAACAATTTGTGCAGCATAGATATGTGCAATTGATAGTGAAAGAAACCAGTTTTCACAGACATGTATAACCAGTTTGTTTTTAATGTAAGGGATTTTGTTTTCTAAATGATTTCAGTACAGAAATCATGACTCAAGGAGTAAAAATAAATAAAAATCAAACATGTCCTTAGAGAAGGTGCAGTGGTATTTTAGCTGTATATTTTTTACTCACATAATATGCTGCACGACATGAGAAAATGGATTTTAGTGCAATATTAATTGAAGTTTTGCTAGTATAAAGTTCATGAGGTTAATTTGAAAAGGATACATTACCAATATATTTATAGCATTTAAATAAATTAGGATTACACGTTATACATCAATAACATAGCTGTTAAATAATATTTTTATTCTATGTAAATTCTATCCATTCATCTCTGTTGTATAACAAATGACCATAATTATAGTGCTTCATTGGTAGGAAGGTCATTGGTAATCTTGTAATTTCTCATTGGTGTAAAGAGAGAAAACAGAATTATTTGTGATGAATGTATTCAACCTTTTGCATACTTCGGTACTTTGAACCATGCATTAAAATGCAGCAAGAAATTAAGTTCTTCACTTACACAGCATTTTTAATCTAGTGCTGTTGATTTGTTATAACTAAGGCATTTAGAGTGCTTTTGCTGAAGGTTTTTCCCTGTATATTTTGCATTTTCTTCCTTGAAAACAAATGAGGACTGAAGATGCAAAAAAAAAAAAAAAAAAACCAAACAAAAAAAAAGTTACTCTGTGCCACCCAGGAACAAACTTCAAGCACTTAAAATTACAATCTTTTCATTTTATTTTGCATCATGTACTTTTGTATAAATGAAGAATAATTAAACCAACCATTTCTTGAAACCACTAAGCTGTAAATAATGTATGAATGAAAGTAAAGAAACAAACTTCTGGATAAACTCCTTTTCTAGTAACCAGTAAACAGATCACAAAAGAAGACAAGTAGTTGAAATATTTGTCTGCAGGATTTCACTCACTTAGTTTCATTGAGAGGTTTGCTTTCTATCAATAAAAGAGCAGAATCCCAGTTTTTCCTATAAGATTCAATCACATATAGGAAGGGTGAATTTTCCAGATATATAATAATTAACCTCATGCTAGTAACAAAATCTTCCTCATTGCTGGTGATGGTATTCTTAATTTATCAAGATGTACAGTATATGATTCAATTTAACTACTGTATTTTATACATCTCATTCTAGAGACATACATATATTTTCTAGTGGAATATATGGCGAAATCATTATCTTTACATATGGGAATTAACACGGTATACTGATTGTTAATCATAGAGAGAAAAATATTAGAATGAGCTGGAGTGTAATTACTAATACTGACACTGGAAATGTCTTTGGAAACAGGGATTCATGAAAAGGGAATTCCTTTTAATGAAGCTTGGATTTAATCCTATTATTCTAATAAAGTGTAATCAATTGACGCAGAACATTTGAAGGTCTAGTTCATCTTCTGATTAGATCTCAGTTGTTTTTTAAGGCGATGGATACTGTGAAAGAAACTTAAGTTAATAGGCTTTTGATCCACTAATCCACACTTCCTGGAGTGAGTTTGAGTTTTGAAGGAGAGCAATTTGGAAGCTGTCTTAGCATAAATCTAAAGCAAGTCTGTGGCTGCCTAGGGGGAACAAGCCCCTCAGCATTCACCAAGACATGCTTCAAGGAGATTCTACTCTTAATCCAATTTACTCAGCCGAATAAGTCCCACTGCTTCAGCTTGCCAACAAATTAAAATCCAGCTTCATAAAAACACCTTGAATTTGGAAGGTATTGGCTAGCCCGCTAGACTTGAAACTTCATTTATTCTGGCTAACTTCTCAATTATCTTCCCAGCAGTGGAGATGTGTAAAAGTGAAAAAATCAATAGGATTCTATTCCCTTTCTATTGGAAAGGGAAAAATTAATGAGATAGGACACTCTCTTAATCAGAAATAAATGTTTTAATTCAGATAATGACATCGTTTTCCCTCGCTGAACGATGACAAATGCTGGGCTGCACCCCCAGTAGAAGCAGTTTCAATTTTATTGTAAATATAAAAGGTATTGATCGGAGAGATGTACAAACCCTATTGCTTACAAAAGCCATTCGGGGGGACTGGGAAAACTATTAAGCACTGGGTCAGAAATCAATAAACAACACTGAAATGTAGCAGAGGTTGCCCTAGGCTTTGTGGCATCTTAGAAAGCCAAGTGGCAGAAATAGTGACAGAAATGTCTCTAGTGGAGCAATGTTAGGGATGAAGGGGTCAGACGTTTAATCTCTTCTGAGCTTTGACAGGTCCGGGGAACAGAACTAATGTAGTCCTTCCTAGCTGCCTTTGATTTAAATACATGCTGATTCATCGGACCACTGACTGCAATTATTGTTTTTGATTGTGCAAATATATTGGTACAGAAAATATTGTAGGTATATTTTTTTGGGAGACAGAGTAAAATTTGTTTATGTAAATAGGAGTTTTATTTTTCCTCTTTTATGTATATGACCACACACACACACCCAAAAAAGCCTCCGAAATAAGGACTCTGACCTCCTAGCATGCTAATTTAAAAAAAGAAGGTATTTTTGCACTATACAAATAATCCAGTATGACATAATTTGTAGCAGTTTAATGAACAGTTTAATTTTTCTTTTTTTTAATCAGATGCAATTATTATTAAAAAAAACCCCATCTTCCTTGTGCCAAAGTCTCTTATTGCCCTTGAACAAATCAAAATAACCCCTACACTTCTGTTCTTCAGTTGTTTTTAGTTTAAAAGTGGCATATCTGGTCCTTACAAGAAGCTGTGAAAATATTCATAAGAATACATTAAACACCTAGAGTTACTGTTACGCAAATGCTTGACAGAAACTGTCTAGAGCAAAGAAAAATACAGGTGAAAGAAGACTGTGCGTGGAGGTGGGAGCTGATTTTTCGAACAAGACATTGATTTGAAAGATTTAAAGCAGAGTGCTGAAACTTTTAACAACATCATTCCAGAAGCAGAGCCAGAGCCAAATAAATAAATAATAAAAAAAGAGTGACTTTGCCTTCTGCTCCTGGAAATGCAGCTTCCCCCTTGACATGGATATGATTATAAGATTGGTTAGGGTCAGGTTACCCATCAGTAGGTGAAATGTTCAGGTGCTGAGGATTTCAGTTTCATCTCACCTCACATATTATGTCAGTTCCATGTCATTTTCATCACTGGGAATGATTTGAGGGCTTGCTGTCCCCCTGGTTATTGCGGTCACTTGACCTCAGATGTAACTTCTGTTTAATACCATCATTTTAACAAAGTCTAGAAGTAGCACACACACACACACACACACACACACACACGGCCATCACTTGACCTTTCCCTGCCTGACACCTGCCAATTGGCTCTGGTGTTAGGTTCTGCTGCCCCTCCGCTTGTGACAAATGAATGTTAAGGCCTCAATGAATTGGTTCACATTTGAAGTTATATTTTTTCATTGCCACGAGCATTTTTTAAAATTGAATCGCCTTTTTATATTTTGTCCTGTGGTAATGGTATTTTTCCCTGTTGCATTTAGATTCGGGAATATAGATTTGGGTTTGTGCGTAAAAACAATATTCAGACCATTTCCATGCTAATTTCAAATTCATTAGATTAAAAAAAAAAAAAAAAGCAAAGTACTTTTGTAGAACGTTATAACGGGAACGCTTTCCCCAGTCAAATCCTTTCCTCCTTTATATTTAACTTGTGTGCCTAAATCCACAGAGCTAGCTTTTAAAAAGGACTCGTAAAGCATAGCATACCTTTAATCATGGTAGGATATGTCCTGGTGACGTAGAACCCCCACAAAATTTAGGAAGCTACCGTGCAATTAATTAGTCACGAGATATTATCATTAGCAGCGCCACAAGACACACTTGCCCAATCACAAAAGAAAGCTCAGTGTGTTGTATTTTTTCCTTCTTTATTATTAGGCTGCCCATTAGAGTTGCTGGAGATAACAGGTTTAACGAGAGGGGACTGCAGGCAGGCTTTTCTCACTAAGGGGTCCTGAATGTTGAAGCTCACATTCCCATGTGTTCACCAAGCCACAAATTGATGACTTCCAGGTCCCCTTGCAAAGCCTATCTGCATCATTAGGGTGTTGTGTGTGTGTGTATTGTAGAATGGGGTTTGGAGAGGATGTTTTGGGGCTGGGGGGGGGGGAAAGAGATTTTTGTTGTAATTGTGCCAATTTGTACATTTTGGTCAAGATTTTTAAAAAACGGATGCCTAAATTCAGGCTTCTAAATCCATATTTAGACACCTAAATAAGTGACCTATTTTTCAAAGGCACTGAGTGCCTGCAGCTCCCATTGACTTTATTGTGAGGGTCAAAGGGTTTAGCACTCTTTGAACATCAGGCCACTTATTTAGGTGTTTAAATATGGATTTAGGAGCCTAACTTAGGAAAAACTTGGCCTTTTGGCTTAATTATCATCCTCAGTTTTTGTGCATGAACTGAGAGATTACTGATTGTAACATTTTACAAGTCTAAATAATCAAAATACCGCTTATTGTTATACACATGGAGAAGGCTCAGCCGCAGGGTGCCTGGACTCACTGTATGTGGATGAAAAGTTTAGAACAACACTAAGTTAACAATTTATTCCCCCAAAACAGGGAGCACATTTATTGAGACCAACCCATCTGACCACTCTGAAACAACTAGAGATAGAGACCACCAGCCAATAAACTCAATGCTAAGCCGTTCCAAAGGTTGTAGTTAGCAGGAAGGTTGAGCAGAAATGCATCTTATATTGTGGCCACATAACTATAATATAATACAACGTCATATAATCCATTCACTGGACAGGTACAGCCCAGGGAGTGGCAGTGTGCCTCACCCTTAACTTGGAGGGACCCAACCTCCATCTGCATTAATTTCTTGGCCTCCGCCTAAACTGCCAGTAAGAAGTGTCAGAAACAACACCAGGTGAGAGGGATGTGGACACCAGCATGTTAGGAATGGGGCACACTTAATACAGGTCATCATATGGCGACTACATTTGTTCACTCATTACGAATCAGGGAATCATTCAGACCAAACAGGAGAAAGGCCCTATGTCCCATAACCAATCTCCTGATCTCTCTTCAGTTCTATAAAAGCAAGCTAATTATCTTTAACACAAAATGCAGCAGAAGGAGAGGTTTTCAACAAGAGCAGGAAGAACCAAGAGTATTGCATTGCCTTCTGATGGGTGATTACGGAAGGAATAAGATATGAAACCTAGCCACCATTAACTTTCTATTCAGCATAGACTCCTGATCTCCTGTACTCCTCTCCTTAGCCCAATACATAAATACCCTTAGCATAATTGTGAATCTGGTCCTTCTTGTTTTCACTTGGCAGTACTATTCACATATTGCCATTATGCCAAGGCTGACCCAGTTCACATATTGGGATCTCTTTAAAATACTCTCTATAGAACACAGTAAGGCTATGTCTACACTATGGACCTTACAGTGGCCCAGCTATACCACTGCAGCTACGCCGCTGTAAGGTCTCCTGTGTAGCCGCTCTATGCTGGCGGGAGAAAGCTCTCCTGGCAGCATAATTAAACCACTCCCAATGAGTGGTACAGGAGGTCAGGAGTCTATGCTCTCCCACCAACACAGCGCTGTCCACACCGGCGCTTTTGTCAGTGAAACTTATGTCGGTCAGGGGTGACCGACAAAAGTTTTGACAACAAAAATGGTAGTGTAGACAAAGCCTGAGACAGGGCAGAAGACAATTGAGGAGAGAAGCATATCTACTCCGGTGGCATTGACGGGGCTCAGAGAAGAGCTCTACCACCTCAGTTAAGAGATAAAGAGGCAACAGTGGTAGAATATGCTGCAGTCATTTGCAATGAGTTAAGCTATTATCAATAGGTCACAACCTCAAGCACTTTTCTCAGTTAAAACTCAGTCAATAAGTAAATGCAGAACTGAGGAAGTAGGTCAGCTTTTGGTGCAATACCTACACCACTAATAACAACATATTGTCAAAAGGCAAAATCCTGGCCTCTCCTCTATGGGTCCCCAAGGCCTGGAACCCAGAGGAAATGCTGCATTAGTGCTGTGGATGGGTGGGTGGGGAGAACACATCCCGCACTGAGGGATTCCACAGCCACAGCAGACCAGTGCCCCACTCTGACTGCAAAGCACTGGACAGATGCTTGTGAGTGGGCTGGGGCAGTGGTGGAGGTGTAGTTATAGAGTCCATGAAGGCTACAGCTGCAATATTGCCAACCCCAAACATTTGAAACCAGGGGTCATGGGATTGGTTTAAAATCATGAGATTTATAATAATAATAATAATTATTATTGTTGTTAATTAATAATTAACCATTAATACTATTGTGGGGTTCTTTTTCTTTGCATTCTGGTTTCTAAGGCTTTAGGGTACATTCAGGTCACACTTTCAAGCTTTTCTCCACCATGAGGACTAGCCACTTCTTATGTGTAAAAATGAAAGGGGATTCAATCTAAGTTACGCAACTTCAGCTACGTTATTCAAGTAGCTGAAGTCGACATACTTAGATCGACTTACCGTGGTGTCTTCACTGTGGTGAGTTGACTGCTGCTGCTCCCCCAGCGAAACCGCCTGTGCCTCTTGCGGCGGTGGAGTACAGGAGTCGACAGGAGAGTGCTTGGGGGTCGATTTATCACATCTAGACTAGACACGGTAAATTGACCCCCGCTGGATCGATCGCTGCCCGCCAATCCGTCGGGTAGTGTAGACATACCCTGAGATATGAAGAGTATCTGTGAAACAGCAATCTCCTTCCTACCTCCTCCCATGGAGATCTCTAGCACACAGACCAGCCACTCGGCTGGGCACAGAGAACAGGATGTGCCCTATAATAGGAGGCTGTTCATCTAAAAGTGGGTGTTATGTGACTGAGCAATATGCTTCAAAAACTGTGAGCTGAATAACAGAGGGACTGGATGTTTGAAGATTATTAAAAGAATCATTTATATCTGTTTAATAAGTATTGATATGTACACCTACTTCTTCATATTTATTTCAGAGAGAAAGCAACTGTAGATTATTTTTCTATCCTCATTTTTATAGATTAGAGACCACTTAAAGCACTCTCCATTCAGTAAATCCCATGACCCCTGGTTTCAAATGTTTGGGGTTGGCAATATTGCAGCTGTAGCCTTCGTGGACTCTATAACTACACCTTCACCACTGCCCCAGCCCACTCACAAGCATCTGTCCAGTGCTTTGCAGTCAGAATGGGGCACTGGTCTGCTGTGGCTGCGGAATCCCTCAGAATACCGAAATACAGAATACCCAGTACATACATTCTATTCAGCATAGACTCCTGACCTCCTGTACTCCTCTCCTTAGCCCAATACATACATACCCTTAGCATAATTGTGAATCTGGCCCTTCTTGTTGTCACTTGGCAGCACTATTCACATATTGCCATTATGCCAAGGCTGACCCAGTTCACATATTGGGATCTCTTTAAAATACTCTCTGTAGAACACAGTAAGGCTATGTCTACACTACGGACCTTACAGTGGCCCAGCTATACCACTGCAGCTACGCCGCTGTAAGGTCTCCTGTGTAGCTGCTCCATGCTGGCGTTGCGATGCCTCTACTCACCATCTTTACCCCAAGAGTGTAATTGAGAGGTATCAAGCTGAATGTAGGGTGTACATGTGTATGTCATGATATTGTGCATTTGAACTGAACTGAAAATAGAAACTAACATTTACATACAGCATGTGGAAAACAGTTTTTAAAGAATATCTTCCTGACAGAAGACATGATGCCTAACTTTTCACTGAGTAGACCTCGGGGGAATTAGCATGATGCAAAAGCAGTTTGGTGTTTTGATGTGTTATGTGTTCAGTGGTTGTGTCCTCATAATACTTCACCCAGCCTCTGATTTAGCAAATCACCTGAGCACATGCTTTAGATCCATCCCTATCCAGCAAAGCACTTATGTACGTGCTTAAGTCTTACTGGAATATAGTGGGAGTTAAGCATGTCCTTTAGTGCTTTCCTGAATAAGAATAGATTTAAGCATGTGCTTAAAGTTAGGCCTGTGCTTAAATTCCTTACTGAATCAGGTCCCAAACTCTCAGCCTTCTTCTGGGCCGTGGTTCTCAACCAGGAGTACACGTACCCCTGGGGGTACGCAGAGGTCTTCCGAGGGGTACATCAACTCATCTAGCTATTCGCCTAGTCTTTCAACAGGCTACATAAAAAACACTAGCGAAGTCAGTACAAACTAAAATTTCATACAGACAACGACTTGTTTATACTGCTCTATATACTATACACTGAAATGTATTTATATTCCAATTGATTTATTTTATAATTAAATGGTAAAAATGAGAAAGTCAGCAATTTTTCATGACAAAACTCTTTGGCCAGAAATGGAAAGAACGTGCTTGCAACAAAACGGAATGGTGTGGTGTCGACTTGCGTTCGTGGAGGGACAGACAAGGACAAGCTGGACAAAGGGGAATGTGCTGTGACACTTTTGTATTTTTATGTCTGATTTTGTAAGCAAGTAGTTTTTAAGAGAGGTGAAACTTGGGAGTACACAAGACAAATCAGACTCCTGAAAAGGGTACAATAGTCTGGAAAGATTGAGAGCCACTGTTCTAGGGTATGTCTACACTGGATCTGGAAGGTGTCATTTCCAGCTTGCGGAGACATTCCAGCACTAGCTCTGAGCTAGAGCACTAAAAATAGAAGTGCAATCATGGTAGCAGGAATGGTTAGCCACCCCAAGTATACACGTAAGGTCTTAGACAGGGTGGCTAGCTCCCTCTGCTGCTCGTACCGCTATGGCTGCACTTCTATTTTTAGCCCACTAGCTCAATCAGAGCTAGCATGGGTATGTCTCCTGGAGCTGGAAATTAGCTCCAGAGTAGACATACCATTAGTCTCTGAGGGCCTGATTCTGACTGGGAGAAATCCATTGACTTCCCTTGATTTATGACGGTGTAGCTGGGATCAGAATCTGGCCAATGGTTGTACTGTGATGTGCAGTTGTGGTTCTATTGCTGCTATCAGCTTACACTAGGGTGACCAGACAGCAAGTGTGAAAAATTGGCATGGTGGTGGGGGGTAATAGGAGCCTATATACGAAAAAGACCCAAAAATCAGGACTGTCCTTATAAAATTGGAACATCTGGTCACCCTAGCTTACACACTTGTTTTTTCACTTCACTATCTCTTCCCAAATTTTAGTCCAGGTATATTGCTCATTAAAGACCCATTTTTGTTTCCCACCTTTTCTACAGACACTTGCATTTATTTAACTGTGAAATAAATAAATAACTTGTAACAGGCCCGTACTAATATCTTGAAGGATTCAAAAAGCATTTTACAAACTACTGATATGGTTTAGTCTAATAATTTAGTTCAATCTATTTTGTCCACTAACAGAATGCAGCCATCTCAGGGCTTGAACGTTGCAGCTGCTTACCAGCACTCAGCACAGCAGTTTAGCAAAGCGAGGAATAGCCTACCCAACTGACAATACAGGGTAACCCAAATGTGAACCTGGATAGGACATCCAGGTAAATTAACACCTTTCCTGTTACAAAATGTTCCATGGATCGTTAATAACCATTTATGCTCAGGATCATGATTTTATTGGCTAGAATCAGGGTGTATCTGGCCAGCTGAGGATTCCCACAGTGTTGGGGGCATGCCCAGGGCAGGAAGGAGTATGGCTGGAATGCTACTGTGCTTTGGCTATTTTCAGCTGACAGGAAGTCCCTTTGGGGCAGGGCCAAGACAGGCTGAGAACCAGAGAGCTGCAGCTGGCTCACTGTTGCCCCACCTTTGCTGCACTGAGTGAGTCTGGGCTGCAGCAAAGAATCTGGCTTTACGTCTCATTCCGTGGGCTGCACCCCAGCACCAGGGTGCGCTATTGGTTTAATAGTGACCAAGAGGAAAGACCTTCTGAATCTCCACTACCACTTTTTGCAGCACTCAGACATTTCTCCCATCCAGGAACTGACCCAGTCTAGCCCTTCTTACTATAGGTGCTAAGTGCTAACACAACCAATCACAGCACAAAGTAGAGGCGGTGCAGGTGTTGCTACTGGTTTGACATATTGTAAACATGTCTGTATGCTAACATTTCTCATCGAGAGATTTTGTTTTCGTTCATTTGTTTTGGGTAGGGTAAATGCTGGGCAAACATCTTAAACAACAGTGTTGTACAACTGGCCAAATAGACTGATTCAAGCTTGACAATTATTGCAAACAGGAGGACCTATAGAGCATTTAATACCAGAAGCACGAAGAGGAGCCCTGGGCAATATACATGTTTGGGTGTCCTTGACATTTATAATTTATAGGAAAATGATCATTATTAACAATATTCATGCTCACTTTAAGATCAAAAACATAGACGCTACTATATGCCATTTATATCTGGATCTGATGCAGGCTGGCATTTGCTCACATGGGATTCCTGCTGTGGAAAATCTGAGCGATCCCAGGCATTTATTGGGTGATTCAATGTACCCCTACATTCAGCTTGATACCTCTCAATTACACTCTTGGGGTAAAGTGGGTGAGTAGAGGCATCGCAACACCAAAAAAACCAAAAAGGTGTTGTGGTTTTTAAAATAAATACTTTTCTGAGCTCAGAGAAAGCAAATCTGCACATTAATTTAAAGTAAGAACTCACATACAGTACAAAAAGGTTCGGGAATTCTGGAATAACGTTGCCTATGCCCCAGTTGTACAGAGAGATAATTAGATAGATAAAGAATTTGCTCTGCTATTCAATTCAGGGCAATGGCAGCAATGCGTGGTACATAAACAGAATAGCTTTGAAATCATTTCTTTTGTGCAGAAAAATACTAATGAAAAAAAAGTTAATTTTTTTGGTTTGTTTTGAAAACATTTGAAAGATAAGATCAGTTCTTTGGAGAAAAATACTTATTTTCTCAGTTTTGAAGCATTTTTAAAGTGAACAACTGTACTATTTTGTCCTTTTTTAATTTAAAATGTTTTGATTTTCAATAGAAACAAGTGAATGGTGGTACTTCAGGCATCCCAAACGATGGATGTGATGGGTGCAAAAGACCAGCATTAATACTTCCACATCTGTACAATTTTTTTTAAGAAGGCATTAAAGAGCGAACTCTTCCTAGTAAATGAATTTCCAGTCGTGAATGTCAAATTCTATAGGGGAGGTGTTCCGAATGC
>NC_088690.1:17820000-17912500 GCF_028017835.1 Emys orbicularis
CTCTTTAGGAACAGGGAGATGCAAGCTTTCATGAGCCTCAGGGCTCGAATAGGCCTGATCAGGTGCATGGAGCCTTGCTCATTTCACAACTCAGTGGGGCCTCCAGTCACAGAGTCGCTGTCACTCCGGACACTGGATTCAGGATGAGTCCCCACATATTGTATCAAGCAAGACTGTAAACTTAAAGAGACTGTAGGCTTTTTGTGTTTGTTCACTGCAAATACAGGGGTTAATCTATAACCCCGTTTATGCTTAATCTTTTCAAATTTAATGTCTGGCACCTCTTAGTTTTGAATGCATTTCAAATTCAAATTTAGAAACTGGTAAGAACAGAAGAACTCTTTGAATAAAGGCTCACAACTGGAAAATAAAGCTAATTTGCTGGGAGGTTTTTTGCCCCCAGTGAATCTTCACAAAACCACAAAAAGAAAAAAGAAAAAATCCTGGAACAAAAGCTCAAATGTAAATGCTATCATTGTAGGTTATTATAACCCAGACTGGGTGTGAAAGTGTGCTCAATTGTCTTGGCGTAGATAAATGCATGTTTGTGCAATAACTGTATCTGTCAAAATTTCTTTATGCTCTAAGCTGGCTTTTCATTAAAGAAGGAAGTATTAATTTAAATTAAGCACTGTGAGATCTTTATCACCAAAGTAATCAGCTGCAAATAAGTCGGTTAATCAGTTTATATATATAAATATATATCTTTCACAATCAATGTTTTCCATTGAAACAATTTCCAAGAGGTTAAAATGAGACAGAAGGAAAACTTGCATGAAATACTCCACATTACATTTACTGTGCTGTTGTTTGGTTGAGCTCTATTGGAGTCTAGTGTGCAGTCATTGATGCATCTACTATGACTGTATAAAATGTGTTTAATTGGCATGAAAAGGCACTAACAGAGTGCTAGTGGGGCTGCCATTATCTGAGTGGACATCTTATTTACTTTAGTAGATATGGAGAACAAGATGAAAGTGTTGGGAAACTGATGTTTTTTTGTGTGGCTGAAAATCATGCAGGCTATAAAAATTACATTTATAACGCCACTAACCTCAAAATCCCCAAGAGAATGGTTTGCAAAATGTTTTCCTAATTATAATTGTGTAGATTTATGTTTAGCACAGTTTGCCAGTTGTGAAATTGGCAATGGTTGATAATACAATTTGATGAGTATTTCATATTCAAAAATATGCATTTTTACAACATACTTTCCTACAGTGTAATCAAAAACCTGATCTGAAAAGAATGTTGAATTTACTACCCTACAACATACAAATAGCCACCTACATGTATACATTACGCATATGCTTTAGTAATAATTCATATAGGAAACCAGTCTGCATTAAGAATTGATGTGATACTGTATATGTTGTATTACAGTCACTCTAGTGAACTATGAGATACCAGCTCCCTGCTGAGTGCATACTTGTGTCAATATTTCTGTTAATTGTTGCATTACAAATTGTTACAGATCCCAGTGGTGGGAGTTCACATTTATTCCTGCAGTGGAGTTGCCGACACCTACACACAATCCTATGAGGTTTCAATATACTGTGGGATTTGCCTTTTGAAAACATTATCACAGTTTATCAGTCCAATGTCATTCCACTTAGCACTAATAGAACAGAATCCAGGGGACTATGCAATGATGCAAGGGATTCCCCCACTCTCCTCAAGCATTGTGTAAACACTGTGTGGTTAGACTATCAGCATGAAATAGCTAAAACAAATTAAGTGATGGAAGTTTAGTGCTCTTGTACTTTGTGGCATTGGTACACTACTGATCATATTAACAAGCATCCTGTTTATACCGTAAATGCAATTTGATAATGGTAGCATTGGCATACCTGTTATAAAGATGGCGGAAAGGGTCTGATTTATTAAAGGAGATATTCTGTTTGAGTTTCAAGAGTTTATTGGATAAAACCCAAAAGTCTCATTGACTTCAGTGGGAGGAGGGTTAGCCCATGGTGATCATTGTGAAATAGGGTGACCAGATGTCCTGATTTTATAGGGACAGTCCCAATATTTGAGGCTTTGCCAATATTACCCCCGAGCCCCCTGTCCCGAATTTTCACGCTTGCTGTCTGGTCACCCTATTGTGAAATGTCTACATACGAGTGCCTGCAAATGAATCAGAGGGTTATCGAGGGAAAAGCCTTATGGGTAAATTCCCCTGGCCAGTGCAAGGTTGTTCACTAAAGTTTACTTTCTAGTGCTTTGTAGCTAATGGCCACACACTGTGTAGTATATGGATGATAGCATGTTTCTATATTTAGACATTGGGTAACTATTACTACAGCAATATCGAGAGTAACTATTTTAAAATTTGAATTGAGATGAACATCACTTGTTTGAGCTCATCAGGGCAATGAATAATCGCTCCCCATCATGACCATGACAAATCTGGCTCACATACAAACTTGCTGTCCCCAAACTGTGCTGACAATGAATTCTCAAAGGGTGGGGGACGGGGGTGAGATGAGGGAAGGATTGTTATCTCCCGTTAAAAAAAATCCTGGGTGGGAGTCATAAGCATGACATTGTATTTTCCATGACTTCATTTACCAGCGTGGTGAGGTTTTCTGCTCCCAACCTCTGTGCACCCCGGAGAGCAGTTTAGGTCTCCAGGGATCTGCTGGAGCCACAAGGCCATCTGAGGGAAAGCCCAGTTCCGCCACTTTGCCATCAAGGTCCCTTGTCTCCACTCCAGTTCCCTTGCAGTCTGGCTTTGTAGGGAGGGGGGAGGGGTTCGTTGCCCCTGAAAACCCTCATAAATGAAGATTCCACAGCAACAAGGGGATTGTGCAAAGGGCTAATTACAGCCTGGGGCTGCATTAACCTTTTGTGTGGATTCCCCACTGGGATGTGTGTGTGTGTGTGTGTGTGTGTGTGTGTGTGTGTGTGTGTGTGTGTGTGTGTGTGTGTGTGTGTAAAGCACTCATCCCCCATCCTTGCTTTGTCCTTTCTCTCCTGCCCCCTCCCCACAGGCAGATTTTAGAAACATGGAGGGCCTTCTTCAGAGTCCCAGGGTGGGTGGGTGTGAAATGGTGCCACAGAGATATCTAACTGCCCCACTGTCGCTCAGGAACAGTTCTTGTGAACTGTGCAGGGGTCCCTTCCATGGTCAGAAGCTGCAGGGCAAATCCCTCTGAAAGACTGAGAGTTGGGTTGCTTATTGAAATGTGCTCTTTGTAGAGGGCAAATGCATGAGGAGGGGGTCAGGAGTAGAAAGGAGTTCAATGCTTTGTCAGAAGTGCAACAGAGATCAGGAGGAGTAGCAGTAAATAATAAATGTAATATAATATAATTAATATAATGCTGAGCATTTACATGGTATTTTTCGTTGGATAATTCAAAAGTGCCATTAATAAGTAGGTTGTTATCATTAGCCATATTTCAAAAATGGAGCACAGAGAAGTAAAGGTTCTTGCTCAAGGTCATAAAGTGAGTCAGTGGCAGAACTGGGACCAGAAACAGTCGTACTTTAGAGTAGTATTTGCCAGTCCACAGTCAAGAAGGCATGCTTAGTAACTGAACTCAGAATTACTCCCACAAGGCTTGCCACTACAGTGGCTATGCAGGCCAAATGCACACAAAAGTAAATAGTGATTTTTGCTGGAGTTTGACCTGAAGGCTTGGGCCCTAAGGGATTCAACTAACAAATCCCCGACCTCCATCCATTCACAGGGAGTAAGGCCCTGGTGGAATCATTAAAATGATATTTATTTAATTCAGGAAATCATGTTTTCTAGATCTCCCACATTGAACTTTGCACTGTCGTAGGTACTCAGGCTGCCCTGAGCAGTTTGCATTGCCTTCTGTCACAGAACTGCCATGTCCCAGCCCTAGATCTGGCAACATTACATGTCGCATCTGAAAAGTATCTGGGTATTATAGTGATAATAGTCACATAAGAATGGGCATACTGGGTCAGACCAAAGGTCCATCTAGCCCAGTATCCTGTATTCCGACAGTGGACAATGCCAGGTGCTTCAGAGGGATACCACCAAACCAGCCCCTCCTATAGAAATACCTTCCATAATAACACCCTGATTTTTACTAACTCTCCAGGGTAAGGTTGCCCTTTAATAGGAATTTCTTTCCCAACCTGCTTTTCTGGGTCTGGTCCTTTAAATTTGGCAGATCCAAGCAGCTGCAGCCCTAAAGTGGCCATTTTGTTACTGGCAGTTGCTTGACTGTACCTTTGTTTCTTTCAGGTGAGTGAATGTCTGTTATATATCACCTTCTAACTCTGAGAAAAGAGAGATTGGAAAACAAAATAATTGCTGTAAGTAAGGCAGCAGGAGACTTGGAGTCAGGAGCTCTATCTTTTCTTCCCAACTCTGCCATGCATTTGCTGTGTCACCTTAGCCCAGTCTCTTAACTTTTCTGCACAGAGTTTCTCTGTCTGTAATATGGGGATGATAATATTTACCCACCTCTGGGAAAGGCTTTGAGTTGCTTGGATGAAAGCTGTTATATGCTATTGTTGTTCTTCTTAAATACACAAGTATCCCTATTATCCACAGCAGACCACAACTATAGAACAATGTATGCTTTTTCTTTTAAAGGAGAGTATCAGAGAAATAAGTACTGATAATCTAGTATAAAACCATAAGATCATTGGAGAGTGATGGGATTCACTTTGGAAAAAGCAGGTAGCATAGAAGTAATGTGAACCAAATGCATTAGTATTATACTAGAAGGTCATTTACTACTAGGAAGTGTGGATGGTCTTATGGTTAAAATATGGGTCTGGGAATCGGGATACCTGGGTTCTATTTCTGTAGTACTGCAGATGTACTGTGGGGCTTTGGGCAAGTCTGTGTGCTTCAGTTTTTCCTGTCTGTGAAATGGACACAATAATTACCTACCCCACCTGGGTGTTGTAAGGTTTAATTCATGGAAGACTGATCCTGTAAGACTTGATTTCAGTGAGGGCTGGGGCACTCAGAACTACTTCAGATGAGGCCTGGGCTGTAATTGGCTTTGAGATCCTCTGAGGGAAGCTGCTATACAAATATGATGTATAATAGAAGCTGATTCCTTCAGGTCAGTTTAGAGGCATGCTGAAGGGAAAACACAGCGTGTGCTCCCACTATAGCTCTTTTTTGGAAATGAGAACATCTGAAGCAAATTCCTCAGCTTACTATACTTTAAGAAATAGTGATCTAAAGACTCAGACATTTTCTATTAAAGTTTTAAAAACATAGCTTTAAGTCATATATTACACAGAACACTTTCATATCTCATCTGATTCAGTAGGTTTTAAACCCCACAGAGGTCACATTTTGAAACACTACTCACTTTTTACAGCATCTCCAAACATTAAATAAAAATAAAAATTATTAGGAGGAATAGAGTCATCCACAGAGGCTAATAATGTGTCACTTCGATATTATTAACAATACTATTATTTCTGGTTCATATTAAGCAGCTCACGATTGCTAATAGCTATACACTAGAAAAAGTAACCTTTAATTTTGATCCATCTATGTTACAACTATATTGGCGTCAGGGGACCCAGCTACAACTCAGTTGTCCTGGACCCAGTTACAACACCCATAACATGAACAGTGTCCCAGCATCTAAACTAAGGTCTGGAACTGTCCGGCTCAGTTATGTGACCTGATTACAATAGGGTTAAGATGCATCCCCACTACAGATTTGAAGTGTTTTGTAACCAGTTCAAGATCAGCCTTGTTGCGATCAGGATCCCTGATCGGATACTTTAGATGTAATGTAAATTGGGCCTATGTTCTTATTATGTTTGGTGATGGGGAGGAAACAAACCCCCACCACTTATCTTTATAAATGGCTGAAATAACAGCTTGGATCTGAACACTGCCCACACTTAGGAGTGCCCCAAATCAGAATGTCCGTGTTTGTTCTCACTTGAGTCTAATTCTCATTATGTTTCATTTAAAAAGAAACACCCTAATTTTACTAATTACAAAGACAAATCTTGTTGAGTTACAAATGCACTGGGATCTTCTGTCAAATACAAATTCAGGCAAGTAATATGCAGGCTGCTTGTCTTTAAATATTAAAATGTAGTTAATTAATTAATTAATTAAAGCAGCAAACTGTTGAACTGGTCAGGTTTTCTAATCTCCAAGGCTGAGTAACTGAAGGCAGCCCTGACTTTTTTCTCCGTTGCAGTTGCAGGTCATATTTAGTGTTGATGATTTGTAATTTATCCAACAGGTATAGGCACATTTCCCTCAGGTAACATTTGTAAACAGAAATAAAGCTGGTGGTTTATTGTTTGCCTCAGAAACTCTGCAAACTCTGTGTCATAGAGTTGGCAGTGATGTGTAACCATGACCAGTCATAAAAAGAAACCACAATTGGTTTTTTTTTAAGGTACCGCTCTAAAAGCATACTATGTGGATTTCCATGGTGTAGCAGCTGGGCCAGAAATGGCTTTTTCCCCCTGCTAAGAACTAGTTATCTGATTCTCTTTTGTCCCTTATTCCAATGTTCAGTTGCATTTTAGTGTTTCAGAGCTATAAGGATGCATTGAAACTTATGGAGCCTGTCATTTTAACTATCTCATCTTAGCATGATTCATCTCAATTTACTTTCTTCAAAAATGTAGTCTAGAAGAATATGAGCCATCTCTTTGGGCTCGCTAGAAGGCTGCATGAAAGGAAGACAATGCCAGCCAACTTGTAAGAAAGGTTCACTTGTCATGGAGCCAATCCTTCAAAGTAATTAGTGCTTCCTGGGAGCTGCTGAGTAGCCTCAACTCTGGTAGAGGTCTATGGGACCGTCATCAGACCCGATCTCCTCCTTATTGTGCTTCTAGCTAGATAACAAACGCTAGCAAAAGAACACGTAACAAGTTAGTAGTGTCAAATGTTCAGTAATGTGAAGATTAAAAGAACCTCAGGTAAATGTGGTGGGTTTGTAAGAGCTAGTAAGATCATTAGCCTGGGATCACACTAGCTTCTGTTCAGAAAACTGATGATTTTTGCACTGTGGCCTCCAACCCACAAGCACGCTAGGGCAGATCCTCAGCTGGTGTAACTTGCCACTGACTTAAGTTATTATGTGTTTCCTGATTTTAAATAGAACTATGACAATTTATGCCAGCTGAAGATCTTCCACTTTTTGCACAGCCCCTATGATAGCCCAAGGGAGTATCACACACTGACCCCTGGCAGACTGGACCCTTTATGATGTGTTACAGTCATGATGCAAAATGCTCTAGCTGTAGCAATCTGAACTAAGGCACTGTAAATTGTTACAGGAACACATTTTACTGTTTTGACTTGATTTCAACAGAATTCAGATTCACCCGAACTTTAACAGCTGGGTAATGAACACGAACTTTAAATATAATTCACTGTGGGTCCTTCTGCCCTGTTAGCATAATGAAGAGTCGAAACACAAGCAAATATCATTAAAGTGTTGCAATATATGAATGGGAAGCTATGAATGTGTTCAGAAGACATAGAACTTTCTCCTTCAAGAGTTAAGTGACACTTAGTCTGTCCTGTTCTCCCTCCGCACTTGTAGTCACTGATACAGTGAAACAATAAAATATCACAAGACCTGACCCTTTGGCCTTTATGAATTATCTGTTTTAGAAAGATGTGAAAACTACCTTTTATATCCAACATAATAGATATTTAGACATTGTGGATCAATAGTGAACAAGTTTGCTGGTTATAGTTAATGGGTGCCAAAGGGGCATTCTGACATTGACCTCTGACACCTTTCTTGACAAGAAATCTATAGAGGAAAAAAAATTGGAAAGACTGCCAGTTTTTAAAGTTATGAACATAGATCTACAGCAAATAATGGTAATTTTCATGGAGCAGAAATTTTTCACACTTTCTGTTTCAGATGAATTTCTCCAAAATCCTTAATTCTGACCAATGTAAAATTAATAACTGGCCCTTGGTGAACATCTGAAAACAACTGCTTTGCTATATGACACATTTTTCCATTTGTCACCCATATGATATTGTTCCTGCTGTCAAAGAAGACTTTTCCCTTTATAAAATGGGTTGTCATTTATAATTCCAAACAGGCACCGTTTTTTAAACAGACATATCATAATGGATCTGTATAAGAAGAAATGCAAGCTCCTGCTCCTTGAAAAGAAACTAATCTAAACAGATTTTTAAAAGAAATTAAGCTTCTAAAAATTGAATGTTTAGGATTTTCTACAAAACTTGTTGCTAAGACTATATACTGCCAGTGAAGTATTCAACTAAATATTTTATCTAGTCTATTGAATATACTAGTCAGCTTCTTATGTAATTAGTTGATGTAATGAAAGACTATTAATAAAGATGGCAATGGCTACTGATATAAAAGTATTCTGCTGTATCATATACTTCATGGTACATGGTAAAGAAGGTTAGATTCGCCAGTCATTGTTTAACTGAATCAAATAAATAGCGCTAATTTCTAACAATCTGTCCTAGATGGTAGCACAATTCTGTATTCATCCTGGTAATGAAATTAGCTTTGTCATGTCGAGTCAAAATGAAATCTCTGAGAAAGGGTGGGTGAAATTTCTTTCAAAGAATATACCCAACAATGTACATACTGTATTATTATGTCACACTTCAGTAGCACTGAACTGAAGTCTCAGTGGTCTTCCTGCTGCTAAACACCATTGAAAACACATTTGTCCTGACTGTTCTTTTCTTTTAACCCCCCTCTCATCTTGTGCAAGATGAATCACTGCTGGATCCAGACTGACTCTGAGGGCAACGCCAGGTCTTGAGGAGGTAACCTGCCTCCTATGGCTTAAACATTTTAATTAATTTTAACACTAATGCACAAATGAGAGTTAATCACTCTGCTGCCGTGCTTTCTAATTTACCAAGTTTATTCATTAAAACTTTCCTCACTGAACTTTGATTGAATGTCATGCTTTTTAAGAAGGCCTCTCAAACAGCCCTCAGGCTTTTTAAACTGATATCTCAGGCAACTGCTGAACGTCTCTTTAGAATTTGCTTTGCAGGCAAGAATGTGAAAGTTTGGTAGGTGAGGAATACTGAGAAAAAACAGACCAGAAACCAACCTTCTTGAAAGCAATAAGGCAATACAGGCCCTTAAAAACACTATAGTAAAAGTAGAAGTTACTAAAACTTTCTTATAGAGGAAATTACTTCACTTTTACAAATGCTTGACCAAAACAAATTCAGAAGCAGTACATTATATATATATAAATATATATAAATACAACTCATATAATCATGCTTTTTTAGTTAGTACCCTGCTTTTTTAGTTAGTATAGCAATATAAAATATAATAAATACAACTAATGATTTTACTAGGGTATTTTAATACTATAAACGCTATATTGTTATATTATATTGCTGTACTATCTAATGAAAAAGCAAGGTGATAATATTATTTGTATTAGGTAATATATTTACAATGTGTTTGCTAATCTAATTATTTTTGTATCAATATAATAAAACCTTAGGTACACAGTTTGGTCTATTAATTGCCATAATGAACATCAGAAATGTATTGTGTAAATGGGGTTTTTTTAATTTCAAATTAACTCAACCAAAATGTAATCTTTACCTTTTAATTAACTATATTCAATATTAGGTAACAAAATACCTCATATTTCAGTTTCTTAATGAAGGTTGCAGTCAGAAAGGCTGACATTCATTCATACATTTAATTGGTTTTTTTTTTTTAGACATTTACATTACCTGGATCTACCAGTATACTAAGAAATGAAAGGTTCCCTGCACACTGTTTTGGGGGAAATTGACTAAATTATTACATCCATAATATAGATGGACAAATACTTCCAACAGTTGTATAAAGGTAAAACTTTATATCTGACACTTCTGTATGGCTAAATGTTATACACATTTATTCCTTTCCTCCATTTCCCCATAGGCACACCATGCTCTAATTACTGTGTGGGCTGCATTGGATGATTCTCCATGACCCTTTTCGTATAGCAATATAGAATTTACTCTGTCCACACTAGGAGTTTGCACTCATATAACTGTGCCAGTACCCAACCAAGCCTATAGCTGCTGGCATCTGCTGAAATGGCTGCAGACTTCACAGAGCCAGTATTGAAGAACTGGTCAATAGAACCCCAAACCAGGCTCCTGTGCTTTATCCCAGATTGAAAAAGATCATAAAAATCTTGGTCTTTTAAAACAGATTGGGGTCGGAATTATCTCAAGAATTTTGTCATACAGAAATTGCATCAGTTCCAATACATTGTTAGATGCTGGCATTTCAGCTCTAGCTTTGACTCTTTTGGATCTGCCCTATACTCACATACCCTGAGAAGTGTGGCTGACTTTGTCATAACACACATTTATATTTAGTTGAGTCCAGCAGCCTCATTTCCTTTCAGAACTTGTTTTAACTGTACATTATGTTCTTTCTCTGACCTCCTGTAAATTAGAATGTCACCCATAAAAACGTCCATTCCTGCCAAAAATTGCACAATCTTCTTCATATTCCTTTGAAAAAAATTTGGGATGCTTGTAATTCCAAATGGAAGGCAATATCTTCCAATTAGCATTGGAAACAGTGTCAGCTTGGCTTCAGCAGGATGGACTGGAACTTACTACCAACCACTAGCTGCATCTATTGATGAGGACATTGTTGCATCAGTTAACTTGGAGATTATATCTTCCATATTGGAGAGGCTATACCTAAATAAAAATAAAATAAATAAATTAATGGAGATATCCTATCTCCTAGAACTGGAAGGGACCTTGAAAGGTCATTGAGTCCAGCCCCCTCCCTTCACTAGCAGGACCAAGTACTGATTTTGCCCCAGATCCTTAAGTGGCCCCCTCAAGGATTGAACTCACAACCCTGGGTTTAGCAGGCCAATGCTCAAAGCACTGAGCTATCCCTCCCCCCCCTTTTCCTCCTCCCCCATCCCCATAATAGGCACTATGGTGTGAATAACTCTGTCCATCCACTAATATGTTCTATTACACTTTTCCTCTACACTCTTCCCTTATTTTGGATTTGAACTTCTGGGCTCAGCTATGTTGGGTGTGTAGGATATGGTCCCTTCTTTCATTACAATCTGAGCTATTTCTCCTTTAAGCAGGCCTTTTTCACTGAACACTGTCCCAACTTCCTCTCTGCATTCTATAAGACCCATATTAATGGCTGTGGGTAAAGTCAAGGAAGCTACTTATGATTGCTTCAATAATGACAAAGGTGACACAAGTGATACTCCTTGCCTTTGTAGCTACTATGGGCTTTGGAATTACTCAGGTAATGAAAGTGTCCAAACTAAGGCCTGGTCTACACTAACCCCCAAATTCGAACTAAGGTACGCAACTTCAGCTACGTGAATAACGTAGCTGAAGTCGACATACCTTAGTTTGAACTTACCGCGGTTCAGACGCGGTCCACACGCGGCAGGCAGGCTCCCCGTCGACTCCGCGGTACTCCTCTCGCCGAGCTGGAGTACCAAAGTCGACGGCGAGCGCTTCCGGGATCGATTTATCGCGTCCAGACCAGACGCGATAAATCGAACCCGGAACTTCGATTGCCAGCCGTCGAACTACCGCGGTAGTGTAGACCTGGCCTAAGACGATGGCTAAACCCCTTAAAATTCTCATTACAAATCAGCAACCTCTGTCCCGGGATCAATTTTAAATTTAGCAACACTGCAAATCTTAAGCTTGACAGTCCCACCTTATTCATGAATTCTGGCTTTAAGACACAAATCCCAGGAAATAGGCATCACTCATATTTGACCAATGTTGTCTCATTGTTTCCTAGTACTCCCTCATCTGTCTGTAACCATCTGTTGTCTTTTGTCTTTTATTTAGGTTGCAAGTTCTTTTTGTTCTATGTCTCTACAGCACCTAGCATATTGATGTCTTGGTCCATGACTAGGACTTATAGGCGCTATGGTAATAAATAATAATCATAAATAAATCTCCCAATTCCTTTGCTTCAGCAGACATGTTTCCAAATACCATATTCTTAAAGGCCCTGCACAACTTCCACTGACTGAGCAGACTTTGTTCTGTGTTCTTCCCTGCCACACCTACATTTCTGCCCAATGAATTCAGTGCTCTTAAGAGTCACTTTTCACGGAGTTTCTCTTGCACATGGGGATTTCTTTCTTTGATATTTCCACTACTTTCTTACTGGGTGACTTGAATTCTCACTAGCCCAGAATGCCTTGACAGTGGCACTGCCTGTTCCAGACTAGGGTGATCAGACACCAAATGTGAAAAATCAGGACAGGGGTAATAGGAGCCTATATAAGAAAAAGATCCAAAAATTGGGACTGTCCCTATAAAATCAGGACATCTGGTCACCCTACCTCAGACATTAACTGTGATTTTACTGGGAGTTCCTTGTTTAAAATTCTAACTGCTAAATGATCTCTTGTGTCCTTCCTTAATGACCCCAAAGTTATACTGCTCTGCTTATTCATATGGTGCCCTTTTAAAGGCTTTCTGGGCCTATGCTCCCTTTTGTAAAAGCACAGTTGTCTATACTTTCCTTTTGGAATGAAATGTCCATCAAACATTTTAAGAATGATCACATAGTGATTCTAATCACCTTCGTGGGGAAATTATTTATGAAATATTTCAGGTTGAACCGTATGTCGCTGTGTTGCATTTTGAATTCTGGTGAAGTGATGGTCCTGTTCAGGACCAGTCCAGTCTTGTGGAGGGTTGAATTTTTACATTTTCTTTTTCCTCTTAGTTTTGGTGTGTCCAGATGAGTCAACTTCTGGCTCCATGACACAGGACAATGGTAAGAATCACCTGAAGAGTTGCTTTCTTCTAACACTGAACAAGGAACTTAATTAGAATAAGGAATACAATGTTATCCCTTGAGCTACTCTGTCTGTCTCTCAGCTTTTCTGTTAGCTTCTACCTAAACCCTTTCCCAGACTCTCTCCCATTGCCTTCCTGTTACAGATTTAAAGACGTACATATAGTCTCACAGTAACTAGTAATGAATAGTTAAAGGTATAGTCAAAGTGAATAGTTAGTGAATTACTTTTAGGCTCAAATATGTCTACATGGAGTGTCCCTGAATTAATTTTAAATGTCAAACATTTGTAAAAAACCAGTCTGTTGTCAGAGAATTCCCCAAAAAACCAACCAAAAAAAGGATTCCCCATTCTTCAGATACATTATTAGTTATGAATAGCTCACCCAGCTCTAGTCATTACCTAGCGATGAAAAATTGACACTAGTTATTAGGATAACACACTTAATTTAATTAATAAAAATATTAAGATTCACCATTAACCTGCATTTGCTCAGCATGCCAGAGGGGTGATGAGTCAGAATGGCACAAAAGGTTTTACAGTACTTGCTGCTCCTATAAGAACTACCTTTAACCAGTTAGGATTTTCCAGAATGTCAGGAATTAAGGCAATCTTTAATGTATACATATACCCAAGCAGTGGTTCTTAAACTGTGGTCTATGGAGCACTTCCAGTTGATCACAAAGGTGAAACATTTGTCATTCTTCAAGCAGAGATGATTTCTGCTCCTTGTAGCTCTGTGCAGATCTCTTTTAGGGATGTTCAGAGATAATTTTGACCATCTCTGGCTGCTTCAAATCTTTCTCTGTCAGGGGTTGCTTTTTTGTAAATTCAACCATGATCAAATGTGCAAATGGCAACAAAATCATAGAGGTAGCAAATACCCAGGAGGACAGAAACAAACTGCCCGCTAGAGGATAGAGCAGCGAGAGGATATTCATTATTAATCTATGTAAAATCCTACACTCAGGGGAAGGAAATAAACAGCACAGATACCAAAATCTGTTGATGTACTAAACAGTCCTTCCCAGTGTATTAAAGTGAATTTATTTCAGTTTTGTTGCTGTAATATTGTCCTGTTCCAGATAACTGAGAACTCCAGTTGCCACAGTGGAATTGGAATTGGGAAGTTTGGATAGGAAGCCTTACAAAGTGGTCCACAGACTCGAGTGTGAGAACTACTGTAGCGACAAATCAAAAGGAAGCATTTAGATTTGGGAATGAATAAATATTTCATTTTGATTGCAGAAAATTTCCAAATCATATTTTTTCACAACTTTCCATCACACTAAAGGGTTTGTTGGTTTTTTTGCCCTGATTCAGGATGGAAATAAATATCCAAATATCAGAATTTCCCATAGGATGAAAATTCCATTTTTGATCAACTCTACCTAAGTTGTCTGAGCACAGACCTGGGACCTAGGAACTTCTGAATTCTATTCCTGGCTCTAACATTGACATAGTGGCATTGGACAAGACAGCTCTATGCCTCGCTCTCTGGCTTCCTGTTGTTGTAGTTGCTTTGAAGACAAATTAATATGTTTATAAAGCAATCTATAAGGGCTAAGTGTTATATAGATACTAATGTGGAATGAAACAGATCACTTGGGGCCAAATTCAACAATGATATATCTGACTTCAATAACCTAGATGCCCCAACAAAAGCTTATATTGTATTGCTTCATTGCTGCAGAAGTTGCCTGTATTTTTTTTCCCCTGAGGCAAACCTCGAGGTATCAGAACCAAAGTGACAATATACCATCAACACATGAAACGACTTTCAATTGTTTCTTTGTCCGATTTTTGCTAATATTTAATTAGAAGGGGATGGATCTGAACCGAACCTCTAGATTCTAACTTTTAATCCCCTTCTTTCAAAACCCAACCCCAGATCTAGATCTAAATTTTACAGCTTGAGCCCACCTCTAGTAACTAGTGCTAAAAGGATGATGAAATGAATGGAAACCTGTTTGGATCCCTATTTCACTCTCCCGCCACCCCCCACAACACCACATACATTCACACACACTCCTGAAGGGATGAGAAATTAACAAGAAAGCAACCTGAGAACAAACAAAAAATGATTTTTTTCCCCTTAAGGATAAACTGCAAACAGGAGCCTATATTGCAGTAAGGTATAGTGCTGCTTTTCTTCCACAGAGTAATGCATGGTTTCTCTTCTGCTGACTTTGTTTTTTGGATTGCCAACTCTTTGGAATAAGAGTCATATATACCCAGAGGAAAAACAATTAATGGCTACACACATACACACTTTCTCCGAGAGAAGTGCAGTTTCTCTGCACACATGTACCAGCAGAGGCTGCTACACACCTCATTAAAAATATATACCAACTAATAATTTAATTGACTGGGAGAAGTCAAAGGGGAAGCTAAATTCTGGGCATTCCCGAGAGGCGAGGAATCTGCCAGTTTATGTAGGCTAGAGCATGTTTTTAAACTCACTGCTACCACAAGCCCCTTTCTAGAGAACCCTGTAAACCCAACAGGGTTGGAAGAGCTGGACAAGGCAGCAGTCCCGTCTCACAGTTCAGTCATGCAAGGTGGAGCTATTTTTTAATTGCAGTGGAAAACTATTGGTTTTGTAAGCAGACGGTTGATTGTGTAATGGAAGGTTTGCAAATCTTTCAAGAAAACCTGCACCCAGTTCCAAGCCTACTTTACACACTTGTGCAGCTTTGCATTTACAATAGCATATGATCCTTAGCTCACTCAGCCAAAGTGGAGGGGGGGGGGAAGGAGAGGGGAGATGAGATATCTCCCCCCTGAGAGCTCTCTTCTGAGTCTCAAAAGCCTGCCAGTCTCTCCACACCACACCACACCAACACTTCCTAAGTCTTTTTACTTTTGAGGCTAATTGGTTAATTAGCCTCATAGCTCTCTCCAGCCCATCCCCAGTCTATCTCTTAGGCATAGCTTTGCACCTCAGGTTTACTCCGGGGGAATTTAATTGGTGATCCAGTGATCAGAGTGCTGGTACAGCTGCTGTTGGCCACACTGTCACATGTCTCTGGGTGAATTAGCAGGTTGAAACTCAGTGGCTTTGACAGAGTTTCACTCTGAGTTATTTTTAAATTCATTCAAAAAAACAAAGTCAGGGGTCCAAACCCATCTGAATGGAAACACAACTAGAACTGCCAAATTTTACAGACCTCAAAGGAAGAGGGAAACATCCCATCTAGGGAGACACCCAAGTTCCAACATTTGGATCAACATCTTGATTTTGCCACCTGCAACTGCGGGTGTTTGAATCAGGATTGTGGTTTGGACCTATCTCTACTCCACACAAGGAACAGGGAGAATACGGTCCTACTCGTCTCCTTGAATGTACCTTGAGAGGATTTCACTGTTTACAAGCATCTTTGTTTCCAAAAGTTCTTCCTTTTTCACTATTGTTGATCAGAAACCATGTCTTTTCATCTTGTCATGTCTCAAGGGTTGACACATCAGGTTGTGATGAGAAACATCTGCTTATATAATTTATGTTTCATTAGACCAATCAACATGTCACCAAGTGGCTGCATCAAATGGGCAAAAAATGTTATGGCTAGACACATTCAGCTAGGAAAAAAGGGAAGATAGGCAGCTAGTTCACTCAGAACTGGACAGGATGGAAGAAAAAGACTGATTTTACATTTTCTCTTAAAACACACTTGTACAGAAAGAGAGGTTGCCTCAGGGACTGAAAAGCCGAAGACTGTGTCTTCAGTAGGAAAAAAGGTGTGTTCTTAACGCGAGTTAGCTAACTTGAGGTAACTAACTCGAGGTATAATTCTGCTGAGATCAAAGAAATTTGTACTGTCCAAATAAGTTAAGATGGCAAGTTAAAGACTATACTCCCTGATAGTCTTTAAATCAACCTGCTAATTTGTGTGAAAACTACAAACTGCCTTGTTTTCCTTGATTTTACCTCAGGTTATCTAACTTGAGTTAAGAACACATATTTTTTCCCCTACTGAAGACAAGGGCAGAGAGAAAGAGAGCGAGATGTTGCATAGTGGTATGAATACAGGACTGGAAAACAGGAAGCCCTAATCTCCTAAACATTAATCCTGCATCTGACACAGGCTCCCTCTGTTTTCTTGGGACAAACATTTCCAACCTGGGTGTTCAACACCTTTGAAAATCGAGCTACTGCTATAAATATGGACAGTGAGATTTTCAAAGGAGTCCAAAGGATTAAAAATTAATACATTAAAATGCATAGGATATATGTGTTTAAATCATATAGATTGCTTTGAAAAATCTCTATCCAGGGGTTTCTCTTTAGGCTTCTAAGTTTGAAAGAGCTGGCCTTAATCTCAGTTTTGCCATCTATGAAATGGAGATAACACTTTCCTCAAAGGGGAACTGCAAACAGTGGTGCTGGAACTAAGGGGTGCTGCCGCACGCCCTGGCTTGAAGTACAATAAACACCAAAGACATGGTTTCCGCCATCAGCATCCCCACTATAAAAATTGTTCCAGCAACCCCGACCGCAAACATTATTTAAGATTTAATGTTTGCATAGCACCTTGAAGATGAAAAGTGCTAAGTATATTATTAACTTTACAAATACTTTAAAACTTTGTTTCATTTTTAAAAAAATGGACAGAGCATGAAAAATTTAAAAAAGAATGTTAATTCCCCCAAATGTCCTGGATAATTGATTAGAATTTCTAGCAAGTGCCAGGTATTTAGGATAAAAAAATGTCTCCTGACTTCAGCATTATCATCCAAAAATTCTCATTAGTTTCTCCAATGTATTCAAATATAATTTCCACCCCGAAGTTTTTAGGTGATGAGAGAGATTAAAAATGAAACCATAACAGTCTGCACAGTATTTTACATTCACTGACCTTTTGTGTAATTTGATATGTTCCTTTGGATGTCTATTCTGAGTGTGCTGGGGGAGAGTTTGATTTATAAACAGTGTATGCACACAGGATTTTTATGTACTTTGTTCACACCATCAGTTTTTTCTTTAGTCACTTATAGGCTATTTGCAATTCATTAAAGTACTTTTCTTTATCATGTAAATTGCCATTTATATTTTTATCTTTCCAAACTGAGGCAGATTTCTTAAAATGGAAGGTTCCCAAAATGTTGGGTTTATTTTCTCTGTTATTGGGTTCTTTGCTTGTGCATCATATTATGGAACCTATTGCTCTACCAGCAGAGGGGTAGATTTGGGAGGGAGGGATTTTCAAAAGCACTCAGCATTGGCCTAACTCTGCTCCCATTGATGTTTGAAAATCTGAACTTGAACCTTCTATAGTACCTTTCAGCTGAGGATTTTAAAGGATGTTATAAACGGTAATTAAATAACTATTAAAATACCTTTAGGGAGCTAAATAAATATTGTTTTACTACGGGGCAAACGAAAGCACAGAACAGTTATGTGACTTGCCAAATGTTATACACTGAGTCAGTGGCAGAGGTTTTATTAACTCCCAGCTCATCGCTCTCTCCCCATTGACTGCCTCTTCAGAACCTCCTGCCCCAGCTAGAAGGGGTAGTGTTGGGGTATTATTCAATTCTTAACTCTCCACATGATAGAAGGGAGTTTCTTGTTTGAGAAGAGAGCAAGCGTGAGATACAGGGCAGAGAATAGGACTCATAATTATTTGGGAGACCTGGGATTCAGTGGGGGTTCTACCGCTCAGCGACTGTATGGCCCCCGGCAAGTACATTTTCAGAAGTGTCCAGTAATACTGTGTGCCTTCATTTTTGGATGTCCAGCTTGTGACAACTATATCTCAAATAGGGCAGCCCAACATTAACCGGCACATCCAAATATATAGGCTGAAGGGGTCAAATTTTTGTTTCTCTCTTCTGTTCCCTAGATAGTATCTCCAGTGGCAAACACCACACTGGGGCTCTGGATCAGTGCTTACTGAGATGAAAGAGTGCCAGCTTCTGAATCACTAGCACTGCTTCCAGTGGCATTTTGAAGTTTGATGTTCAAAAGAACAGTTAGTGGTTTCCACTCAAAACTATAAGCTGGAACCTCCTTTCCCTCTCCCTGTCCCAGAATCCCCACCCACACAAAGGGTACCCTCTTTGATTTTCTGTTGGTGGCCTTTAAACTTCTCTCCCTACCTGCCAGCAGCAGTGCAGAAGTAAGGGTGGCAATACCATACCATGCCACCCTTACTTCTGCGTTGCTACTGGCGGCGGCTCTGCCTTCAGAGCTGGGCTCCTGGCCAGCAGTTGCCATTCTCTAGCTGCCCAGCTCTGAAGGCAGTGCCGCCATCAGCAGCAGCGCAGAAGTAAGGTAGCAGTACCATAAACCCCCCTACAATAACCTTGCGACCCCCACCCCCCACAATTCCTTTTTGGGTCAGGACCCCTACAATTACAACACTGTGAAATTTCAGATTTAAATAGCTGAAATCATGAAATTTATTATTTTTAAAATCCTATGACTGTGAAATTGACCAAAATGGACCATGAATTTGGTAGGTTCCTAAACATGAGGGTGAGAGGCTACTGAGCTCCCTCAGTGGTTTTCCTCCAAAAATGGTTTCATTTTCCCCTTCCCCTCTCCCTGAGCATTTTGGCCTGGGGAAAGGGGACTTTCAGGGAATGCTTTGTACTGGGGCGGAGAATTTTACTCATGACTGTGCAATGCCTCTCATAGGGGTAAGGCTACTGCGCACTTCAGTCAGGAGGAGGCTGTCCTAATGGGAAAAGATATGCTTGCTGCTTCCTTGTCAGCCTTGCACAAAATCTGTCTCCTGCCAAACAACTGCAGCTGGAAAGATGAGAAATCTCCCACCCCTCTGCCCCATTTACACCAAGATGGTGTGAACTTTGAAACCTATCTGGGACCATTTAAATGCTATTGTTATTAAAACTTAAAAAAACAAGGATATTAAAACCAAAATGCTATGTTAATGCAAAAACGTTTGAGCAGTTAGAGTTAAGTCTGGTCTACACTACGACTTTAATTCGGATTTAGCTGCTTTAATTCGAATTAACGCTTGACCCGTCCACACAACGAAGCCATTTAATTCGAATTAAAGAGCCCTTTAATTCGATTTCTGTACTCCTCCTCGACGAGAGGAGTAGCGTCAAAATCGGTATTGTTAATCCGAATTAAGGTTAGTGTGGCCGCAATTCGATGTTATTGGCAATTAGATGTTATTGGCTACCCACAATGCAACGCTCTGGAAATCGATGCTACTACGGTAGCTTGGACGCACACCACCGAATTAATGGTGCCTAGTGTGGCCGAATACATTCGAATTTATAAAATCGGTTTCCTAAATTCGAATTATATAAATTCGGATTAATCCCGTAGTGTAGACATACCCTTACATTAGAGAGGGCGTGGACAAATCCTGGTCCCAACAGCAACAGTGGCTCAACGGTATTGCAAATACATATAGGGTGACCAGATGTCCCGATTTTATAGGGACAGTGCCGATTTTTGGGTCTTTTTCTTATATAGGCTCCTATTCCCCCCCACCCCATCCCGATTTTTCACACTTGCTGTCTGGTCACCCTAAATACATAGTATTTTCTAGTCCTGTTTTTTGATTGTAGCCAGCTCCGGGACAGACGCCTAATGAAGAAGGTGAGTGCAGGTGTTTCAACCATCATATCCTCTATGGAGGGGCCAACAACAGTTTCACTCCCAGAAGCATTACCCACCTGTTGGAGCTCTTCCTGGGGTGGTGATTTAGAGATGCACACAAGTGAGCTCTAAACCAATAGCTGAGTCTTATATGTGTAGCTTCGCCTATTGCTCCTCAGGCTGGAAAATGTATGCCAAACATACAGGGCGTGCAAAGGGGTGGAGCTTCAGAGGTCAGTCTTGGCGTAGGAAGCGCTAAGTAATCTGTGACTTGCCTACAGTCTGTTCCCGTCCCCATGCCATACCACCACAGCTACAGTCAAGGGAGGTGTGTGAGCTGGAATCCCCTTCTCCATATAAAATAGAGAGGCTACTGGCAGGAAGTTGTCCAGGAAGCCTGCACCCCTCTTGCGTCACAAATTGCCCAAATTTGTTGATCTTCAGGGCACACTGCAAACCCGACCTATCCACCCGGGCTTTTGGGTAGAGCTGTTGTTTCTGTGAGGGAGGGGCATATTGTTGGACTTCCTTTTTACGGTGGTTCCTTTAGTTTTGGCTTGTGAGTACGGAGTAACTGCTAGCATCACTTTTAATTTGATTGCATTATTAATTTTGGCAAAGGTGCCCAGAATGGAGGATTGTCCTGTATACTGTCTGTTATAAATCTAACATGGCTGTTGGAATTCGCATTGCCTACTTTTGGTGGTGTGGATAGTTTCTTACTTTGAATCCATATAAAAAAATCTAATTCCCTTTCCTTGTCAACAACAAATAACTTTGATCTCAATAGCTATTTAAACTCCGTCACAAAGAGAAAGAAAGTAAGTTAATAAACAGACGTTGTGAAGGCAATTCTTCCTCCTCCAGCACTTGTCCCCAGTTCAGCACCAGTCTCCAGAATATCTTCGTATGATTTATGAGAATTCTAGGAACATGTTGGCCTCGTCCAAATTATAAACTGGAAACTTTGTCCTTTTCAAGCTCGCTCTCAACTATGCAGAGTAAAGAACAGCAGTGTTTTGTCCTTTGTACCATATTAACATGGCTATCTTCTTTTCCGGCTGACTTGTCTTTGTCCACATTTGGTGTGATAACAGAACATTTAGTCCCTGACACTCAGTACCGCAGCTTATCTAGTTATCCCTGTATTGCATATGTCCGGATCATTCTGCATTCTGCACTATGCTATTGCATCCATGGTGGTTAAAATAAAAACTAAACAGACATGGCAGTTTTAGGCATTCATATTTTTAATAGTCTTTTAAAGAAAGAAACATCTTTATTGGTACTACTCACATTTGGAACAAAGAAAATCTCTTGTCTTTTAATCGATGTATTTCCATTTTTTATTCTAGCTGCATCCAAGGCATTTCCCTCTATCTTCACAGATTTTAAATATATCCCTTCTCTGTGCCTAATTACACTTGGTGAGGAAGGTGATGGTACAGAAGACTTGCTCACACCTGCTATAGTTGTACAGGATGGAGTAATAAAGTAGGGCTGGTGACTAACAGCCAGGGACCTGGGGTATGTCTTAGGCCTTGTCTACACTACGAGAGTACTTCGATTTTAGTTAATTCGACTATGTGGAATCGATATTACTAAGTCGAACGTGTGTGTCCACACTAAGGACAGTAATTCGACTTTGTGAGACTTTGTGAGTCCACACTAACGGGGCAAGCGTTGACATTGGAAGCGGTGCACTGTGGGCAGCTATCCCACAGTTCCCGCAGTCCCCCCTGCCCATTGGAATTCTGGGTCGAGCCCCAAATGCCTTCTGGGTAAAAAAATGTGTCGAGGGTGCTTTTGGGCGCCTGTCGTCATCCGTCCGTCACTCACGCCCTCCCTCCCTCCCTCCCTGAAAGCGCCGGCGGGAAATCAGTTCGCGCGCTTTTCTGATTACTGACAGCGCGGACGCCACAGCAGTGCGAGCATGGATCCCGCTGCGACCATCGCTGCAGTTGTGGCAGTTCTCAACGCCTCGCAGCTTCTCTGCCACCTGTACCAGAGGCAGCTGCAGATCAATCATGAGAGGAGGCTACGGCACCACCGTGACGGCATGAAGTCGGACACTAGCTCCGACCTCTCTGAGAACATGAGACCCAGCGCCCAGGACATCTCGCTGTCACTGGGTCTTGTTGATACTGTTGAACGGCGATTCTGGGCCCGTGAAACAAGCACAGAATGGTGGGACCGCATAGTGCTGCAGGTCTGGGATGAATCCCAGTGGCTGCGCAACTTTCGCATGCGGAAGGGGACTTTCCTCGAACTGTGTGAGTTGCTGTCCCCTGCCCAGAAGCGAAAGGACACCCGGATGCGGGCAGCCCTGACTGTCCAGAAGCGAGTGGCCATAGCCCTCTGGAAGCTCGCAATGCCAGACAGCTACCGGTCCGTCGCTAACCAGTTTGGCGTGGGCAAGTCTACCGTGGGGGTTGCTGTTATGCAAGTAGCCAGGGCAATCGTCAAGCTACTGCTATCTAAGGTAGTGACCCTGGGAAACGTGGAGCTCATCAGAGATGGCTTTGCCGAGATGGGATTCCCAAACTGCGGTGGGGCTATAGATGGGACTCACATCCCTATCCTGGGACCGGACCACCAGGCCAGCCAGTACATCAACCGGAAGGGCTACTTTTCCATGGTGCTGCAAGCACTGGTGGACCATCGGGGACGTTTTACCAATATCTACGTTGGATGGCCTGGCAAGGTTCATGACGCTAGGGTGTTCAGGAACTCTGGTCTGTGTAGACGGCTGCAGGAAGGTCTTTACTTCCCGGACCACAAAGTAACTGTTGGGGATGTGGAGATGCCTACAGTCATCCTCGGGGACCCTGCATACCCGCTAATGCCCTGGCTCATGAAGCCATACACTGGCGCACTGGACTCAGGGAAAGAACTATTCAACTACCGGCTCAGCAAGTGCAGAATGGTGGTGGAGTGTGCTTTTGGCCGTCTCAAGGGGAGATGGAGAAGCCTACTCACTCGCTGTGATCTCAGCGAGACCAATATCCCCATTGTGATAGCTGCTTGCTGTGTGCTCCACAATTTGTGTGAGAGCAAGGGGGAGACCTATATGTCGGGGTGGGAGGTTGAGGCAAATAGCCTGGCTTCTGATTACGTCCAGCCAGACAGCAGGGCGATTAGAAGATCACAGCGGGACTCGCTGTGCATCAGGGAGGCTTTGAAAGCCAGGTTCCTGACTGAGCAGGGTCTCCAGTGACTTTTTACTTTGTGGACACAGATGCTGAACCTGCCCCCGTTTCTTTACCCAGTTACTGTTGACTATCCTTCCAAGTTACATACCCCCTTCCCCACCTTCCCAACAAATAAAATCTGTTCCGTTTTGTTAATGAACAAGGTTCTCTTTTTTACTGTTTTTGCGGGAATGTTTTAAACCGGGGACGCAGACTGTGGCGGGGGGCGGGCTTAGTGTTTTGATGCAAATGATGCTTCTAAAGTCCGGGAATGACAGGCTCCGCAGTGCTGGATTGGTTGTTTCAACGCAGCCTGCCAGCAGTCCTGGGCGGGACTGCATGTATGTGTCGGCCAAGTGACTTTCTGGCAGGGGGCGGAGGGTAACAGATCCCCTGCTGCGTGGCTCTGTGATCCAGGATAAGGACCGCGGCATAGGATCTCTAACTGCCCTCCCCCGCCACAAAGTCACAGATCAACCCCCTCGCACCCCAGAACATGAAAACCGCCTCCCAGACTGACCAGGGTAACTGGTGACTGTACTGTGTATGTGTCCTGATGCTGGACCTGCCCCCGCCTCTGTAGCCTGCTACAGGTGACTGTCCTGTCCAAGTAACAAACCCCTTCCCCCCCTTCAGACAGAATCCCCTCCAAAAGACACTCTTGGAAACAGTACTTAACAGAAACAGATGTTTTATTATGAACCGCACATGAAAAGGGGGGGAGGAAACTTGGACGTGGGCTAGTGTGAGATGGGTAGGAAAGGACTTTTCAAACTTTGGAACGAGAGCCTTCCATTGCTGCAGCAGTGTGTAGGGGCCGACTGAAAGTTTTAACGGCCCTTGCCGCCCCTCCTTCTTTGTACTTTTGGTGAGGGGGGTGTGGGACTTGGTGGCGGGGGAGGGCGGTTAGAGATAGACAGCAGCAGGGCTCTGTCCTCCTGCCTCCGGTCTTGCAGAACATCCACTAGGCGCCGGAGCGTCTCCGTTTGCTCCCTCATTAGTCCAAGCAGGGTTTGAGTAGCCTGCTGGTCCTCCTGGCGCCACCTCTCCTCCCGTTCCATGACTGCTCTGTGCATTTGTGACAAGTTCTCCCTCCACTGTGTCGTCTGGGCTGCCTGCTCTCGTGAGCAGTCCATAAGTTCATAAAACATGTCTTCCCGCGTCTTTCTCTTCCTTCTTCTAATCTGCGCTAGCCTCTGGGAGTGTGATGCCAGGCTGGGTTGGGAGACAGTCGCAGATGTGTCTGTGGGAATGGGAAAAAGGGAGTAAATTCCTAAGACAGATAAATGAAGTTGCTAACAAAGAACATAGTCTTTCTCTGTGAACAACACCATGCACTGGACCTTTCACATGCGCACTCAGGACAAGGTCGAATTTTCGGCCCTCGCCTTCTGTGTCTGGGGTCCTGCAGTTGCGATCAGAGACGCGTTGCTGACACCTCTACTTCTGCTGCAGGAAAACATGGTAAGCCGTAGACTTGTGGCAGCTTAAAAATGTAATAGTAGCACTGGGCTCCTTTCGCACTGAATGCAAGGCCACTCTCTGCTGGCAGCAATCAGGGAAGCATGAGCTCTGCCCCTGTCCCACCACCTCGCGGCTGTCCCCGGGAAAGATCCCTGTATGCTGCCCCTCTGCCGCCTCCACCGCGTGGCTGCAAAGCAGTCCCAATACTAACATTCCCCTCCCTAATTTAAAGCAGGGCATCATGTGTGACATTACACTCATGAGGATCTCGGAGACCGAGAGGGGAAGGATGCTGCGTGAGACCATGCAGAGGCCTGGGCCGTATGCCGCCATGCTGTGCCGCGCACTGATCCCGGACTACCTGATGGACTCATGGCGTGGGAACGTGTGTTACCACGGGGGACCGAACAAGATCGCCCTGCCGTGGAACCTCATGCGCATGCTGGAGCGGTACCTCCAGGAGAGCTATGCCGAGCTATCCCAGGAGGATTGTCTGTCCATTCCCGGGCACATTGACCGTCTTTTCATTTAAGTTCAGCATAAGGGACTACAGAGTGGAGCGTCCTGTGGTGGCCTAATCATGAATATCCGGACATTACTTGATTTTCTATACATAGTTAGGAGTAAATAGTTCACTAAGCCAACTAAATCATGAACAACAAATTACTAATATAGTTAATATTCCTGTTTTGTTATAAATAAAAGTTTCTATGTTTAAATGAGTGACTGAAAAGCCCATTCTTAACAATATAAATATTCCAGTTATGTTTAAATGAAATGTTGAGATGTTTAAAGCACTCACTGCTTGATCCTTCCCCTGATTCGGTGTCCGGGGTAACGGCTGTGGACGGTTGGTAGGGGATCTCGGTAAGGGTGATGAAGAGCTCCTGGCTGTCGGGGAAATCAGCGGTGCAAGCGCTGTCGACTGCCTCGTCCTCCTCATCTCCTTCCTCATCTTCCCCGTCACCTAACATTTTCGAGGAGGAACCGGCCGTGGACAATATCCCATCCTCGGAGTCCACGGTCACTGGTGGGGTAGTGGTGGCGGCCGCACCTAGGATGGAATGCAGTGCCTCGTAGAAACGTGATGTGTGGGGCTGGGATCCGGAGCGTCGGTTTGCCTCTTTGTTTTTTTGGTAGCCTTGTCTCAGCTCCTTGATTTTCACGCGGCACTGCGTTGCATCCCGGCTGTATCCTCTCTCTGCCATGGCTTTAGAGATCTTCTCATAGATCTTTGCATTCCTTCTTTTGGAGCGCAGCTCTGAAAGCACGGACTCATCGCCCCACACAGTGATGAGATCCAAGACTTCCCGATCAGTCCATGCTGGGGCCCTCTTTCTATTAGATTGCACGGCCAACTCTGCTGGAGAGCTCTGCATCGTTGCCAGTGCTGCTGAGCTCTCCACGCTGTCCAAACAGAAAATGAGATTCAAACTGGCCAGACAGGAAAAGGAATTCAAATTTTCCCGGGGCTTTTCCTGTGTGGCTGGTCAGAGCATCCGAGCTCGAAGTGCTGTCCAGAGCGTCAACAGAGTGGTGCACTGTGGGATAGCTCCCGGAGCTATTACCGTCGATTTCCATCCACACCTAGCCTAATTCGATATTGCCATTTCGAATTTAGCGCTACTCCTCTCGTTTTCGAGGATTACAGAAGTCGAATTTAAAAGAGCTCTATTTCGAACTAAATAGCTTCGTGGTGTGGACGGGTGCAGGGTTAATTCGATGTAACGGTGCTAAATTCGATATAAACTCCTAGTGTAGACAGGCCTTACTGCAGATAACCTGGGTGATCGGCACCTGTGTCTGAACACATGGGTTAGCCTAGCCCAGGTGCAAGCATCCCCATAGCACAGCCTATCTGCGTTACGGTGTCCTCACTTCTATGCTTGCCCGAGTACGTCCGGGGGATATCCCATGGTTCTTTGTGCTGCAACACTGTAGGATTCTTTCCCAGTCAAGTGTGTCAATTGCAGGAGAACTTGTCTGTCCTTCAGGGGGAATTGTGGACAGGGTATTGGAGGATTATCAGCACTTGAGTGATTTTGCCTGCAGCCTCACTGCCAGGTGGCCAGGTTCTAGCCTGATTTTAAGCGGCACTTGGGTTCTAACTTCCCCCTTTCCCCAGCTGAGTAAGTTAGCCTGGGCTTAAAGCACCTCCAAACCTGGGTCAGAGATTTTTCTGTGTGGATGATAGGCGGTGTTCAGGTGAAAGCCTGAGGCCAGGTCTACACTACAGAGTTTTGTTGACATAGCTGCGTAGGTCAGGGGTGTGAAAAAACCCACACATAGCTGACGTCGCTATGCCAGCAAAACCCACAACGCAGACACAGCTATGTCAAAAGACAAGTGCTTCTGTTGACATAGTTAATATTCAGGGAGGTGGTGTTGCTATGCTGACAGAAAAACTCCTTCTGTCGGCATAGGCTGTGTCCACATTAGGGAGCTCTGCTGATATAGCTCTGCCAGTATTGCTATGCTGGCAAAGCACTTGTAGCCTCAGGCTTGATCCATGCTACCAAGTTAGGTTGACATTAAGTTGCCTTGGGTTGACTTGCATGAGTCTACATTCAAATTTGTCTCCCGCTGACGTAAACACCCCATTACAGCGACGCAGTAACCCCACCTCCCCAAACGGTCTTCAGCCATGGCTGCAGTCCTGTTGTCGATGCAATGCGAGTGCAGACACTGCATGATGTACGCCAACCCTAAAAGACCTTTAGCAGCGGTCCCACAATGCCTGACAGTGACTCACTCTGGAGACAATTATGAACTTCTCTGCCCAGGGGTCCCAGAGACCAGAAGCTACCCCCCCCCTTTAAAATGCTCAACTATTTTTGAAATCCCTTTTCCTGATTGCCCAGCTTGATAAGCACACCTAGTAGCTCTGCCTTCTAGTACTCAACTGTCCAACCAACCATGCTGGCTACATGCTCTAGACACTTTCCTGCCTGAAGTAGACAGGAAGTATTGGATCTCTTGGGCTTGTGAGGAGAAGATGCTACGGACTAAGCAAAGGGGATGCAGGCAAAGGGTTATGACAGGGTCCGGCAGCAGTGCCGTGTGGAAGTGAAGGAACTGCTGCAGGCATATCAGAAGGCCAGGGAGGCCAACAGTCAGTCTGATGCCAAGCTGCAGACCTGACGCTTTTACAACAAGCTGCATGCTATACGGACCCCACCAGCACCATGCAAACCACCATGGATACCTCAGTGGAGTTTGAGATAGGGACTCTTGCCATAAACGTTGAGGAGGAGAAAGAGGAGAAGGGGTCCAGTTATGCTGTGAACCAGGCTCTGTTCAAGACTCCACCGCATCTAGCCAATTCCGCCAGCCAAGCACAGATGAGCCAGATCCAGTGGAAGGAACTGTGTGTGCATGTGCATGCATCCTTCCTTAAAATGTTTAAATGTGAAGATGGCACCCAGTCCAACTCCAAGGTAGCAGGACACGGGTATCTACTTTTCATTGTTTTACTCACATGGGAAGAGGTAGCATTACAATAAACAGAGGTTGAGTTGTTATCTGCTTTTCAATCCCCTGTAGCGTTAGGCAGGGGAACCATTTGTTCATGTACACAGGGATGTCCCCTATATCCTCGCGAGAGAGCTCAATGAAACTTCCATTGAGGTACTCTGCAAGCCTCTCCCGAAGGTTTCTAGGGATGGCTGCCTTATTTCTTCCTTCATGATAGGATGTTTCTCCATGCCACTCTGCAATGATTTTTGTCAGGCACCATTGCAGTACATAGGCTAGCAGCATATGGGCCTGGGTGGCTTCGGGACACCAGCAGCAGCTGTGCTTTCTGTGTCTTTGTGACCCACAGGAGTGAGATATCAGCTAAAATCATCACCCCCTGTGAAAAAATAGCGGATTACTCAGTGCCATTGCCTTGTACTCATAGAAACAGGGGGGGGGAAATTGTATTACTTTATGCAACTGAACACTTCCCTCCTCATTGCGCCACACCTCCTTGCCTTTGGCAGATCATACTCCCTATGGCTGTGGCTGGAAGGCTGTGCTATGCAGAGGCACTCCAAAGCTGAAGTGTCGACAAGCATAGCTTATTTAAAACTCTTATGGGAATAAGGAGAGGGCATTCTGAAACGTATCTTTCGCTTTCCAGTGTGACTGTAAATATAATGTCTATCTATAGCTGCTGCCATTGCAGCCTTGAGGAGTGCCCCTTCCACGCCTGCTGAATGCCTGACCCTGCTGAGGAGGAGAAAGAAGAGGGTATGAGAGGACATGTTCACTGAGATCTTGCAAGCCAGTGATTCATGGACCAGGGACAGAGTGCCTGGAGAGTGAATATAGCAGCAAGCTGGAGAAGGAAAGAGTGGACAGGAGAAAGTCCCAGGAGTCCCAGCGGGAAAAAGAGAGAGAGATGTACCAGGACATAATGGGGTTTCTCTGGCACAAACACAAATGCTGCAGACTGTTGTTGACCTACAAGCTTAATAGTCATGGGCTTGCCTCCCCTTGCAGTCATAGAATCAAAGAATATCAGGGTTGGAAGGGACCACAGGAGGTCATCTAGTCCAACCCCCTGCTCAAAACAGGACCAATCCCCAGACAGATTTTTGTCCCAGATTCCTAAATGGCCCCCTTAAGGATTGAATTTACAACCCTGGGTTTAGCAGGACAATGCTTAAACCACTGAGCTATCCCTCCCCATGGCAGCAGCTCCCTACAGCCCCCAACATTTTGTGTGGCTTCATGGGCCACATCCCTACCCCTACCATTCCATGCTGGGGACAGTAAAGAGAATCACAGCTTCACATACTCAGACCTGTGAGAACCATGGCGGGTGTACCTTTGGAAGAAGTGGACTGAAATGGACACAGGTGTTTTCTACTGTTCTAATTTTAAAGTTCTGTTCTATTATGAATATGATATGACTCATAAATATGAGTCAACAGTGTAACGCTGTTGCAAAAAAAGCGAACATCGTTCTGGGATGTATTAGCAGGAGTGTTGTAAACAAGACACAAGAAGTAATTCTTCCACTCTACTCCGCACTGATTAGGCTTCAACTGGAGTATTGTGTCCAGTTCTGGGCGCCACATTTCAGGAAGGAAGTGAACAAATTGGAGAGAATTCAGAGAAGAGCAACAAAAATGATTAAAGGTCTAGAAAACATGACCTACGAGGGAAGATTGAAAAAATTGCATTTGTTTAGTCTGGAAAAGAGAAGACTGAGTGGGGATACGATAACAGTTTTCAAGTACGTAAAAGGTTGTTACAAGGAGGAGGGAGAAAAATTGTACCCGTTGGCTGCACCGTCGCAAGCAGCCATGTATGCACATGAGCGACATACTAACTGTAAAAAGAACAGGAGTACTTGTGGCACCTTAGAGACTAACAAATTTATTAGAGCATAAGCTTTCGTGGGCTACAGCCCACTTCTTCTATATGCATCTGAAGAAGTGGGCTGTAGCCCACGAAAGCTTATGCTCTAATAAATTTGTTAGTCTCTAAGGTGCCACAAGTACTCCTGTTCTTTTTGCGAATACAGACTAACACGGCTGCTACTCTGAATACTAACTGTAGCGGCTTTACACCAATGTAAATTGACCAAAGTTTGTAGTGTAGACACAGTTTGAGTGAGAGCCTGGGTTAACTGTGCAGTAAAGACATATTCCCAGAGGAAAGTCAGCGAATGCCACTTCGTTAGTGTTCCAGGGATCCAAGGGGAGAAAAGCCTTTGAAGAGACAGAGCACTATGGTGGGCTGGGTTGTATTCTGTACTTCTGCTTACACTTCTGTTGCTATAAAACCCATTTGTTTTATTTCTTGTGCACCTTAAACCTTGAGAGGACATTCTCATGTGGAAAAGTTTGCCGCCTGGAAGACTGTTTTGTTGGTGGTGGGCCAGCTGCTCCTCTCCACCAGTTCACAAGGAGAGAAAGGATTTACTTATCTTCTTTTGTGTATCAGCTAATGCAGAACCTTTAGTTGGTCTCTGACAGGCATTTTCTCTACCTGCAAGGGGGATTATTTCTGTTCCCCAATGTAGCAGTTAATAAAGTCTCAATAGTCTTTTCAGCATTTCCCTCAGCAGCTGTTAGCAATCCTAAAATTCTGCTATTTCTGTCACTCTCCAGCCTCTCCAATCTTCTCTTCCAAATGATGTTTTCCTTAGCAACTGCTTCCATTGTAGCCCCAATTGTCTCAGTTTTATTGAGGGATTCCTCCTCAGTGGATTTTTCTATATCGCTTTAACCACACCAGCAGCCACGTTCTTTTCAAGCAAAATTATCTACAGCTTCCCAAGATTTAATGGCAGTAAAGTTTTTAATGCTACCTTACTGGAGTCCCTGGAGCCTGCAAGAGGTTCCTTCTCTTAAAATCCCATTAAGTCTGACATGCTCTTGCCAGCCATGGAGAGAGATTGCATCTTGCACTCCCAGCTTCCAGACTATCACGTCCCGCCTGTTCTAAAATACATCCTCTTCTTTCCTGGAGGGCATTTTACACACACACACACACACACACACACACACACACACACACACACACACACACACACACACACACACACACACACACACACAGTATCTATAAATATGTTTTAACATTAGGTTTTAGTTCGTTTTTGGCAGTGTGTATAGATGTTCTCATTTATGTATGACAATGCATTTTGATTGTGCTCTAATTCTTCAAAAGAACTAATGGATACTCAATATTTTATACTATCATAGTAATGGTACTTTGCACCTCTCTGTCTCCTTCCATCCAAAGATCTCAATAAGATTTATAAAAGTAGGCCCTGATTCTGCAAACTCATGTGCATGAGCAGATTCATGGGCCTGTACTGAGACTCACTGAAGTCCACAGCGCTTACCATGGCTTCCAGGGCCACCTGCACATATGGGGTGACAGGATCAGGATTTAACAGAAAAAGGCACCTCTTGTAGTTAAAACACTTGACTAGAACTCAGATGATCTGAGTTCAAATCCTAGCTGTGCCACAAGCACACATGGGTTAAGCCTCATAATGTTCCTGTCCTCCAGATTTAGGGTGAGGAAACAAATTAGTGTTTACACCAGTGTAAATCCAGAATAATTCAGGGTTTGTCTTCGCTAGCAATTAGTTTGTATACAGGAGCCATGGTAAGTTACATGATTGATTTAGCACTCAATGTAGACAGGGACTGTCAGCTGGTTGTAGTTAACCCTAGGGATAAATATTACAGGAATTTTGTGACGATTAATTAATTAATACTTATGAAGCCCTTTGAGATCTTCAGCCCAAAAGTGGTATGGAACATAAGTGCTAAACTAGTATTATGTCATCTTCATTAGCCAATAAATGAATATGCTGTTTTTCTTAAATTTCTGCAAAGAATCAGCAATACAAAGTTATAACCTGCATATCTGGCACACCTGCTCCTCGATCCTGGCATTTTGTCATCTTTTAGGTTTGATATTTTTCAAACCAAAGATTCTGGACATGTGGATGCCCTGTAAGAAATCCTCATCTGCAAGGATTCCATTAAATCCAATTAAGAATTTTGAAGGCTAAAAATCAAATGCTCCGTCTCACAGCTGGGCCTGATGATTAGAGTCTCTTCACCTGTATCATTAATAATTGTCTTTGGAAACTTAGCACTTACACTACTTGAACAGTAACAAAAGGTATAAATCACCCCCAGGACTCTTAATTACTCCCATTAACAGTTGTTTTGTTATCCTATATGCGAAGCAGTAATGCCACATTGTGAGTTCAATGGCACAGGTTTGGCTTTAGGCCAAGTGTTGTGTTAGTTATGTTAAATGAATCAGAAGATTGCTCCCCTGGATGCCCAGATTTTGGGGATACAAGGCTAAAACTAGCAGCCCTAATACTTACCTATCATTGCTTTTTCACCACCTGCTTCTACCATTTTATTTTCAATCTTCTATTTGATATTATTCTTATCCGAATGCCCTTATCTTTAGTCTGGTCTACACTTCAAAATTAGATTGACCTAGCTACATTGCTCAGAGTTATGGAAAATGTTGTGCCCTGTGTGACTTAAGTCAACTGAGCCCCCCCGTGTAGACAAGGCTGGGCTGATGGAAGAATTCTTCTGTCGACCTAACTACCACCTTTCTTAGGCTTTGTCTTCACTACCCGCCGATCCGGCGGGTAGCAATCGGTTTTTCGGGGATCGACTTACCGCGTCTAGTGAAGACGCGGTAAAATCGATCCCTGATCGCTCTGCCGTCGACTCCGGAAATCCACCTCGGCAGGAGGCGGCAGCGGAGTCGGCGGCAGCGCGGCAGCGGTCGCCTTTCCCGCGTCCTCACCGCTAGGTAAGCCGACCTAAAATACGCAACTTCAGCTACGGTATTCACGTAGCTGAAGTTGCGTATCTTAGGTCGGAACCCCGCTGCAGTGTAGACCTAGCCAGAGAGGTGGGTTAACTACATTGATGGGAAAAAACCCTTCCCTTGCTGTTGGAAGTGTCTACACTACAGAGCTGCAGCTGTGCCGCTGTAACGGCTGGAGTGTAGACATCTCTCTCACTTCCTCATTATGACCCATGTATTACTCCTCACATCTTAGTCATGTCCCAGTATTCTCTTCTTTTTGTATGGTTGGGGATATGCAGTGTTGGCATTTCTCCAGTGGCCCCCCTCAGTTTCTGCACAATTTAAGCTCTCGGTTAAAAAAATAAATAAATCTAGTCTATACGGTTGTGAGTGTATCCTTTCTGAATGAGACCCTTGGCAGTGCTGTGTTATTGAACCTGCCATGAGAGAAATGAAATAAATATTTCCAAGAGAGGCATGAGCTGTCCACCACTCCCAGGACTCTGAAGCCTAATGAGGACAATGTAAATGTCACCAGCTATTAAAAGTGTTGATTGTTTTAGCAAAACTATCCAGCTATTCTGGGATTGTAGATTGAGCCTGAATAGCGTATTAATGCTTTCCAACCTCCAGTGGGACCTGGTCTGATTTCTAGGACCCTATTTACACAAGAATGGGTTGGGTTTTTTGGCATAATCTTAGGTATGAATTTGACCTGATATGGTTATATTAGTAGAGCCCCTGTGTAGACACTCTTATTATCAGACTGGAAATAAGGCATACATTTTTAACAGTAAAAAGGGACAAAGAGTCCTGTGGCACCTTATAGACTAACAGAAATATTGGAGCATAAGACATGCATCTGACGAAGTGGGTATTCACCCACGAAAGCTTATGCTCCAATACTTCTGTTAGTCTATAAGGTGCCACAGGACTCTTTGTCCCTTTTTACAGAACCAGACTAACATGGCCACCGCTCTGATTTTTAACAGTGAAAGTAATTAGACGCTGGAACAATTTACCAAGGGACATGGTAGACTCTCCCCACTGACCATTTGAAAATCAAGAGTGGATATTTTTCTAAAAGATCTGCTCCAGGAATCATTTTGGAGAAGTTCTATGGCCTGTGTTAAGATGATTATTCAACCAACCACTGAGTAATACCCATTTTATGTACTTTATTTATTACATTTTCTATTATGTTTATAGTTATAGTAACATCATTATTATTTCTATCATGTCCTCCAAAGTCTTGTTATGTGTATTTAGTTTATTTAACCTCAAAAGAAAATTGGCTGAACTTAAAATAAATTAAAAGGTGGTGCATAAAACCTAGCTGGGAGCTGTCCTGGGATTCACAGAAAACATACTGGATTATGCTATCGGGCCCTGTTGTACAGCCATTGCATACCTTCCTTTGGCTGTGTCTACCATAGCCTTTTTCACCACCAAATTTCCCTCTGTTGTTGCTGCCAATTTAGTTCCACCAGCGGCAGCAATAGCATGAGACAACATCTCTTCTGTCGCATTGCCACTATGTCATCTTTAAGCAGGGTTAGGTAAAAACCTTCTCAGACAATGATTTGGTTAAATTAGTTCTTCTACCATTGGAAATACATTGGCATCATCAATGGAGCGAAATTTGGTGGGGAAAAGGGTTGATGTAAACAAAGCCATTGAGTTTAATGGGAGTTCCATGCAAGGAGTTCCTGCAGCATCCAAGCTCTTACACTTTATCTTGGAACACTTAAGTCATCTAAAAAAAACCCTGACCCAATGTGTTGTGAGGAAAAAGATGAGTCTGTGGAATCATTGTGAAAGCAGATTCACCAAGAAGTTATGCATCTTCCTATAAAATGTTAAGAGTGCTTTAAATTGTCTTTGTACCACACCTATGTCTGCTAAGGAGGACTGCTGACTGTATGGATTTAGAGTAACTACCTAGTGCAATTTGTATGCAAATGAAATGTTAATAAGGCATATAAAAGTTAAATTCAATAAACTAAGTCTGCAGTGAGTAGTGATGTCACTGAAATCTGGCCAGTCTTTGACTTTCCCTCCTCACTGCATTTTTGCTGAATCAGTTTTCCACATCTCTGACAAATAATCTCCCATGCAGTTTATTTATGTCATGTGACATAGGAAATAAAACTAAACAGCATCTTTACTACTAATGATGTGAGACACTGGTTTTTATTTGTGCCCGCGGCTATTTAATGACCTAAATATCTTCAGCACTTTTGATAGCCTGGGTAAAGGCATATTGATTTCCCTTTAGTTTCTGATGCTTGAATTGCAAGGAACTCCTCTTACTAAAACGCAGTGACGCAGCTAAATCTGCACAAACTGGAGTTGTTAACATGTCTTGGATGGGATACTGCCGTGAAGAAACTACCAGAGTAAGAAATTCTGGATTAATGCCTTTTGTAAACATGGGTGGGATTCAGGATAACAGCTCTGATACTCTCTGATACTACCAGCTCTCCTGGTAAAAAGAACAGGAGTACTTGTGGCACCTTAGAGACTAACAAATTTATTTGAGCATAAGCTTTCGTGGGCTACAGCCCACTTCATCGGATGCATGTAGTGGAAAATACAGTAGGAAGATATATATATACACAGAGAACATGAAACAATGGGTGTTACCATACACACTATAAGGACAGTGATACAATTCTGGTAAAATTCACGACTGTGCAAAGAGCTAGCACCCGACGTACATCACTCTCAGTCCTGGGAAAGTGCGAGTTCTTCAGTTCTGGGGGAGATCAGATTTAAGAGAAGAATCTTGCATGTCAAGTGAAAAGGTAGGTTAACTTTGAAAATGTCCCTTAGAGTATTTTACTACTTATAATAATATTTTGTAATCATATAGCACCTTCCATCTGAAGATACCAAATCACTTCCCAAACATTAATTAATTAAACATTCTGTATGTAGGCACATTTTTAACCTCATTTTATGGAGGAAGACTCTGAAACAGAAAGATTTAGGCCAAAAATTTCAAACTTCAGTGGCTAAAGTGGCTTTCTTCCAGTCCTATGTCTTCACCACAAGACCAACTTTCTTCCCTGGATCGTTTTACCTGAGATAATATTACATTTCTATTTTCCCCATTCCGGGAGTAATTTTAAAGCCTAACATGCTAGATAAATAATTAAATAAAAATGTTTTACTAGCCTTGAAGCAACAGCAAAAGAACACATGTCTGAAGAAAAACAACAGCTTTTGCTGTAGCTCTGGAGTAGTTCTAAGTTCTGAGAGGTTAAACATATCCCTGAAGCATGGAGCAAGTCTTAGTTCTTCTTTGTCTGGAAAAATATATGCCCGCTAAGGAAGATCACTGAAATGTTGGGTACCAAATAAAACTCCCCCTTGTTGCAAGATTTATTTAAACCAGAACAAATAAAAACTATCAGTTGGTTCCTCTGAGCCATTCATTTTATAAATAATATTACTTATCATTTCTATGGATTACTCAAAAAGTAAAGGACTTTATAGGCCCAAGACATGTGGCCAAAGTCATCTCTGGTGTAATTACGCTGAATTCAGCCTGTTTTACTGTTTTGTTTTGATAGAACAATTCAACTGTGTTAAATATTTTTTCTTTTGATTTGCCGAATGGCATAAGCCATATTAATCACTTATTGAATATATTTGGAGAGCTGCAAACCCATTCTGGCAAAAATGCAAGGATCGTGCACGAAAGAAGGTTGATATTCAATGGTCAGTTATGCAAGGAATGTACAAGGATCATGCCTAGTTTAGGACATATTCCTTGGACTTTTTCTCAGAAACCTTTTGCAATACTATTGTCTTGTAACTGTCTCTCAGACATACACACCCCATCTGTCCTCTTCCTCCCAGAATATCTAACCCTCTCTCTGACAATCTCCCCCATAGTCTTTTTTCCATCATATACACCACACTCACTTTATCATCACTATCATCGTTATTATTTAATATTTATAGTGCAATAGCACCTATATGCCAATCAAGCTGGGGACCCGTTGTGCAAGGTGCTGTACAAACATACTGAAAATGCAGTCCCTGCCCCGAAGAGTTTACTGTTTAATTTCCTTTTCTACGTGAATGTTTTATGTAGCATAATCCTTCTTCACTTGCATCATACATGCACCAAGATTTACATCACATTTGGCCCACATTTTTGGTCAAGCTCACCATCATCACCTCCTGGTTTTCCATCATATGCACCGTAATACTTTCGTTACATCATGCATAACAGCAAACCACCTCTTCCAGCATATTTTACATCTTTCTCCTTTTGAATCAGTGTTTAATCATTGCGGTGACATTAAATGTTGTGTTGTGCTGCTTCTCTTGCATTTCCAAAGCAAACATGTACTGCCAACCTTTTTATCTCAGATCAAACCTGGCATAACCATTCTTTCTCTAATCTTGTGCATTTGCCAAGAAAATTTCCTGGACATTTGTAAGCCCTGAGCCTTTTACCCAATCCTATTCTATACCCAACCCATTCTAAAATCTGTAGTGTATAAATTGAACAACAGTAATACATGTACTTGTATAAAAATGATGGGTATGTGACTATGGCAGAAAAGACACTATCAAATTAATCTCCCTAAATTAGCTAAATAAACAGAGGAAAATGTAACCGTTACTAGCAAGTTATGTTATTGTAACTGCATAATGCTCTTTGTTCTGTTTTAAAGCAGCTGGGTGAAACAGAAGAGTCAATGTTTAGAGAAACTGGCCTTCTTCGGGATTTATATAGAGAACGACCGTTTATTGTACCAATAAACTTAAAAAACCTGACATACTCTATCCAGTCAGCATTCTTGCTCTTTGAGGCTTTTCCTTTGGAGCAGCACTGACTTTTCCGTAGCACTGAAGTGCTCAAAACCTTAGGGCTGTATCTGCAGCCCTGACTTCTGTTGTGGCTTGTTCACGTTTCCTACATGCAGCTGGTTGTGGCTGCACAAGTGTGTTGTGGTAGGGTGATCATTCAGAACCGTATAGGGTTTAGTTCTTGAATGGATTTGTGAACCAAACCTTACATTTTGGTTTCCAGGGTTTGGAATTATAATTAATTTGTTTTATGGTAGCATTTAGGACCCTCAATCAAGGATCAGGGCCCCCTGGTGCTAGGTTCTGCAAAGACACAGAAACGATCCATGCCCCCAGAGAATTTACTAGATGTCAGACTGGATGCACCAGGTGGAAAGGACAGACAAACAGGGTGGGTGAGAGGATTCAGTAACAAAATGAAAAGAGTTCATCAGGAAAATGGAAGTCTGAACGCTCCATTTGGCCAACTAGTGCGAAATGGTGGTGACTTGTAGGCAGCAGAGCTAATTTTAAGAAGAGGTTTAAAGGAGAATTAAGTGGTGGCTTTTCAGAATAGAATTAACTTTTGAAAATTCACTTGTATGTTTGTATGCAACAAATTCAAGGCTCTAAATCTTCTCTACCTCCAATGACCTATTACATTTTGCAATTGCTTGACATCTATTCTAAGGTATAATAATAATGATAGTGGTTTCCCTATCAGCATAAATATTTGTAGTTACATTTTTAGTACTAATAACAGTGCCATTTTCAGAATATGAAATAATCCAGGAAACTTGCTGTACTGTAGTTATTTCTAGGTAGGAAGAATTTTGTTACATGCTGGGAGAAATAAATTGCAGGTATCTTTATTCCAACGTATCTGTGCTTCAAAATGTGTTATTGCCTTTAATCATCCCATAAGGCAAAAGATTTCTTCCCACCCTCTTATCATGAATGGGATATTTGAGGATTCTCCCTCTATTTGCGTTAGTGGTTATTGTTTTGTCTTACTTCTTTTACTAATGACAGGGACAACGGTGATTCATTCCTTTTGGCTGGAGGGAGGAATTAAGTGGCTTCCTTACAAAAAACTCTTCTATTATTTAGCACCCAAAGTGTGGTAGGTGCTTTATAGACATTAATAAGCTGATCCCTAAGCTTATGTAATAGCTGCCATATTGGTTGACACACCAGGGGTTGAACTGCAGACCTCCAGAGCTAAAAGCATGAGTTGCTTGAGCTAAGGAATCGCACACAGCTGGTTGTGCTTACACAAATGTTTTAAACAAAGGATGGGCTAAAGCGAAGTAACATGAAAGCAAAATAATCAAAGCGATGTTGGGTATATGCCCTTTTAGTTTCACTTTTTATTTAATTATTTAAAGCACTTCTCATTCTTCTCCTCACTCTTGCCAGCTTAGAGCAGATAGCAAGTATGAAAAATTGGGTGGGGGGGGTAATAGGTGCCTATATAAGAAAAAGCCCCCAAAATTGGGACTGTCCCTATAAAATCGGGACATCTGGTCACCCTATGCCAGCTGTTCCTGAACCCACTTATTCCACAATACTTATTCCTTACCCAGAAAGAAAGAGAGAGAGAGAGAGGATAAGTACACATTTTTCAAAGAGAATTCCACTTGTCAGGGATTGGATAGGTCTGAATCTCCATCCACCAAACTTTTTAACAATCTTATTTCTGAGATGCTACTCAGTGTGAATTAGGTTGGTGCTGTCAGAACAGCATGGCAGCCACACACTCGCCTCTCAGAGACCAAGTATGTCATCTATGTGACACAGCTAGCATCTACCTGGGGAATTAGAGCCCTGAGGTCGCGTCTAAGACAGAAACTCATGCATAGGAGTAGGATGTGATGTCTGACCCACCAAACTGGCCTTCATCCAAGAATGAATACAATGACTGTGATTCAGCACCTAAACCATGTGAGCTGTTTTCTCACACTTTATGATGTAAGCTGAACCCCGAGACTGAATTATAGCCTCGCATTCAGTCAGGGATCATTCATTATTCCCTATGTTATCCATCATTGCTATTCCATGGCTCAGAAGCGAGAGCTACAATGAGAGACATAATGCTCAAAAACCTGGGGTGCTTAAAACCTATCAATAACAGTACTGTTACACAGAAGAATTTTCCTCTGTAGGGAAAAAAGAGAAGTTATGACAGTCTTCTCAATGAATATCAGAGATCTAATAATTGTTTTCAACCTAATGCACAGAATAATCAGTCACGCTTTAACTACTGTGTCATAAGGATTTCAGCTAGACTTAGTGCAGCAATCATTGTATATTAAATCCCAAATGATAGTTAACCATTATTTCCTAGTAAAAATGTCATTAATCAATGTATGCTAAATTACCATACAATAAGCATTAGAGCTTAGGTGTGCCCATATGTATACTACACGTTTAATTCAATAATTACTACATTGCATGTACTTAAAAGCATTATTTGGGATTTTATGTCTCACCACTGGATATTTATTGGTAAACGTTTCTTATACATTTCAAATAATCTCAATAAATAGTATCTTAATAATTCATTAGTAATTCATATGAAATCTTTATAATGATAAGACTTAATGCGCTAGATTTTGCACTTTGGTGCAACTGCTTCGCTACACACTGCTGGCTCAAAGCAGCCCTGAATCTAACACATCTGGCTACAGAGTCACTCCAGTATAGGGGGGTTCTCTAGTGGCACACAGCTGACAGTGGCTCCCATGCCACCCCCACTCCTGACTGTCAGCATATAGGGGACATATCTGGGGAATATGAGGCCTGACAAAAGCTTCCCTGCACCTTGGCAAGCCCCATCTGTCACTGGAGCCATTGGTAGCTGGCATAAATTAGAGTAGCCTTGAGGCTCTAATTTACTTGAGGGCATTGACAAGGCAGAGAGCCAGGCCAGGATTTAGGGAGTGATAATCTGGCTTAAAGCCACTTTTGCACAACCACTTTGCTGAATTGTGCCGTGTACTCCTTGGCCCCCACTATAAATCTGGGCCAATGATTTTTAGCCCTTGTATAGCACGTTATCTCTTCAGAGCAGGGTAGAAACCAAATTACGGCCCTGAGAGCATTTGCAGGGCTGCGATGTAGAGGAAGTGCTCCTTGTGCTCCAGGAATGGTGGAGGGCAGCATTGTGTGGAGGACAATAAGCAGCATTAGCCACACACTTGAGAGCTGCTCCTGGGTAAGTGTGCTGGAGAGAAGGGACTTTCTCCTCTTGTGCATCTTAGGCATTAGTTGCCTTGAGCTGATAAATCTGACTACATCTCTGTACATATACTTATACATGGATGAAATGGGATAGTAAGCATTTTTAGAATAAACCACAGTTCTGCAAGCCTTAATTCAGGCAGAATTACCATTGAAGTAAGTACTGCAGGATAGGGGTCTGATGGCATGATCCAAAGTCCAGTGAAATCCATGGAAAGGCTCCCATTGACTTCTTTGGGCTTTGGATCTGGTCCTTAGTGAAAATTCAGTACAAATATTAGGTTTGTAATATTTCACATATACAAACTGGATCAGCACAATTGGTCTGATAAATTAAGCACAGGTCTAGGAATCGGGAGACCTGGTTCTACCTTTGACTCCGCCACTGACTTGCACTGTGAATTTGGGCAAGTCCCTTAACTTCGCTATTCCTTACTCCATCTTTAAGAACAAGAAATGATTATTCTTACTCACTATTATGCAGTGCTTTGAGATCTTTGGATACAAATACTATATTTATCTCTGCATATAGCTCTTTAAATAAAAGTACTCTATACATTTTCCTTTGTGTGTATATGCCAGTGTAATTCTATATTGTGATGTGAAGTATAATAATTATCTTATATTATTACAATGTTAAAAATCTATCTGTTGTCAGGACCCTATTTATAATTAGTGCAGTTTCCCTTGAGTACTGTTAGCAATTAATCTCAGAAATCTGGACAAATTGAAAACGTACCTGTGCTCCTCTGTGTAGGCATTTTTAAAATTAAACCATTAATTTTTCCACCGTGGTTTTTCTAAATATTTTACAATGACGAGATTGCACTTACAAAATCAAATCAGAAAAAAAACCTCGCTGTGTTTAAAATGCCTGGATCTCAGTGTTAGTGAGAAAGAAACTTTCACTTTGGCCGGATGAATAGCCCTAAATATGAACTGTTTCTTCTTCCGTTCTCTTATTGTCTCACTAGTGCCTCATTGTGAATTTCTTTAGCAAACAGATCAATTGGATGGGCAAATATTTGCCCAGCTTCCCAAGGATGTTTGGTGTGAATTTTTGTAGCTGGTGTTTGCTCGGTCGTTTCCTTTTTTTTTTTTTTTTTTTTTTTAAGTAAATAAAATTCTTTCTGTATTTTTCACTGACATCTCTGAAACTCAGTCCATTTTTAGTTAGCTCAACAAAGATATAATGGGCCATATTAATTCCTGATATAATTATTTCAATGGATTAATTTGACCCATTGTTTAGGGAGATAATTTAATGATGTTTTGGGGGATTTGGCTAATTTATTGTTAAAAGTTCTATCTGTCTATCTCTCTGGGTATATATATATATGTTTGGTGTGTGTGTAGATCTAGATCAGGGGTGGCCAACCTGAGCCTGAGAAGGAGCCAGAATTTACTAATGTACATTGCCAAAGAGCCACTGTAATACGTCAGCAGCTCCCCATCAGCTCCCCCCTGCCCCGGCTCCCAGCACCTCCCACCCACCAATCAGTGCCTCCCACTCCCTCCCCACACCTCCCGATCACCTGTTTCATATGTGCAGGAGGCTCTGGGGGGGGGGGGGGACAGGGAGGAGCGAGGGTATAGCAGGCTCAGGGGAGGGTGCAGGAAGGCATAGAATGGGGGCAGGGCCTGTGGCAGAGCCAGGGGTTGAGCAGTGAGCACCCCCCGGCACATTGGAAAGTTGGGGCCTGTACCTCCAGCCCCAGAGTCGCTGCCTATACAAGGAGCCACATATTAACTTCTGAAGAGCCGCATGTTGGCCATCTAGAGCTATAGGCTTGTAGTTTTTGTTTAAAAATAACTAGCTAAAATGCTCACTAAGGGCCAAGTCTACTCATCCCTGGCTAAGTATCTCCTAACCACTTACCCTGGGAACCTGAACTTTTCCCCTCTGGTAGCCCTAACCCTCTCTTTTCCAGATTCCCATTCATGTAGCACGCATCCTTCAAACAGGTGAATGGCATGGGACCTCTTATGAGGCTGAGGCAACACTGAGTGAGTGCCTGGAGGTTCTTATACAGTAAGTGGCCACTGCCCTCTTTCCTGCACTTGAATCAGGTCACTTCCATGAACTACACCAGCCTGGACAGCATAACACCCAAAGTCACATCTGAGCCCCACCACTGCGATACCCACTGCGGCCACCATTCCTCCAGCCACGTATTAATTTAATGTTAATGCCTTGTTATCTCAATATTCATCATGTATTGAGCCACGCAAGTAATTAAAGTTAATTTCAGCTGGGGCTCAGGCATGCTGACTGTAAATTCTTATTCATATTTCTTTCTTGTTTTGTGATTCTCAATTGGAGTTTTCTAATAACAGATCATTTCTTTTTGTCTAACTTTAATCTGGCCCTGCTTGACAAGCACCATCCTTTTCATTGAAGGGTAAGACCACTTAAAGAAAGGCCAATAAGCCCTTGCACTGTTCAGCTGACTAGGGTGATTTGTCACCCTGTGCAGTGGTGGTCACACCAATGGATTTATCTCAAGGTAAATGGAGATGCTGAGACCTGGGACCTGGAGCTTTGATTAAGGCCCCCTTTTTGTAGTGTTGATAGATGTTGCTTGTGTTTATCTATTTGAAATGCCACTAAATCTGTGAATACAATGGAAAAAGAGAGTAGTTTGCAGCTGAAAACATATTAGTGATTTATGTTTCACTAAGAAGCACAATAAAGAGACAGAGGCTATTAAGAGGAGCTATTTTCATGAGAAATAGTTCTGCTTTAAAACATTATCAACCACACCTTGATAAAGACCTACATGCATGCATAATCGTGTTTACTTATCCCTTTAGTTTAGCACAATATTCATTTGCAATGCATAGCCCCAAATTATTAATAAGCTGGTAAGCAGAATCTTTAACACAGAAACACGCAGGAACAGACTACTTTGCATGTTAATTGTCTTCTGGAGTAAAGGGGGACACATAATACACTGACCCAGGACTTTAGATGGACTCCACATCCCTTAAAACAGTTTCAAATCCTATGGACCATTATTGCCGGCATTTATTCACAACATTTTAGTAGAAATAACCAGTGGGGTGACACAAAAAGATTATAATGCATTGATATAACTTATAACATGAATCAATGTCAACAAGACGCACCCATTTAAATGAATAGGGTCAGATGAGAGTGCTGTATCACCCTGACTTGTGTGACAGTTACAAATGCATAACCTAGTATGCATAATAGGAGTGTACAAACCAGTAGAGATTTGTAAACTTGGTTCATTTCAAGCAGAACTGACCCACAGGAACGGAAAAGGGAAAAAGCAACTGAGCTGTCTAAAAATAAGTGATTCTGTAGTTTGCTGTTTAACGAAAAGCATAATGAGGTTTCATTTTCTCAAGCTTGAATAGAGAACATGGACCCAAAATGCTATTAGGTAGCCAAGCTGCTGCTTCTCTGCAACGTTCAATTAAAAGAAAAAGATAACACATTCGGTTCCAAACGCATTGCTGTTTACAAATGCAAAATAATGCTTCAACAGTCTGCCCTGTGTATGCAAATACTGCAATTACATGTTTGGAATTAACTGTGCTGTGTTATGATTTATTTAAGTGTTCTGAGGTTTTCTCTTCAGCACTAATGAACAATGGGGGTTGGGGGGGGGAAGAAAGGCTGTATAATGTGTGTGCACCTGGAGCATGAAAACTAGTACAGTAAGTTATGTATCAGTAGGGTGATCCTCTGTCTATGGCTTGGCACTGCAGTGTACTGACAGTCTAGCAAAGCTCTTAAATCTGGACAACACCTGCACCTCATTTGCTTTACAGAAGCGCCATGACCCGACTGCTGATGGTGAGCCTTCCCTTTCATCCTTAGGATTATGACAAGTTATTAATTGCCACCATTAGCTGCAGCAGCCTGCCTGAGATCTCTGCTGCTCTCTGGAGGTGAGAAACTATGTGCATGTGAATGCAGAGAGAAAGGCTGTGAAGCATTGGGGCAAACCGAGCAACAATCTGCCCAAAAGGGATTGTGAGATTGTGAATAATTTATTAGAAAACATTTTTCTTTGTCCTTCCCACAGACCCACAAATCCTCCCCAAGCGCTCTTTACCAGCCTTGCAGATAATGTACTTACACATCTCAGAGCTTGCTAAATAGACTGAGCAGGCCACAGAGTTCACCCTTAACGCTGCTGTTTCAGAATGCCTTGCACAGACGAAACACTTTCATTCTTTCCTGGAAGCATTTCCTATGGAATTTAATGTAATTAGGTAAGAATCTGAATGCAAAATGAGCGCTGAGTGCCAGAGTAGTAAGTTGTGTGTGTGTGTGTGTGTGTGTGTGTGTGTGTGTGTGTGTGTGTGTGTGTGTGTGTGTGCGCAACTATGTATTGAGTTGGCCTGTTCTGAGATCTATTGGGCCAAATCCTCAGCACTGATTTACACCTCATTCCAGCCTCACCCAATGCATGTGCTGAACCTGTCTCATTTCCTTTTTCGGACACCAAAAGTGATGTCTCATAAGCCAATAAAACTGTTTGCAGCTAAATCTGGGAAAGCAAGTTCATTTGAAAAAATGAAATAAATTGCCAGCCTTGTTGCATAAACTCTTCAGAGCCTGGCCCATGTATTCCTATGTGTGGACAGCACCTTGCGCACTGTGGGCCTTCGTGTAGTCATCATCATCATAGGGAGAACCAGGAATGGATGAAAATCTCCCAGGAAAAAAAAAGGGTGGGCCAGATGCTGGGTTGGTGTAAATCAGCATAGTTCTACTGACTTTGATGGAGCTATGCTAAATTTACACCATCTGAGGATCTGGTTCCCATGTGTGATATTATTAGCTGGCTCAGTGACCTACGCTCAGGAGTGGACTTGAGTTACTTGTTATACAGGCCAGGGGAGCCTATTTCACAGTTAGTCTTGAAGAGAAGGAAAAGTAATATTGAAGGGAAGAGAGATTCTGGAGGTCTTATGTGTAGACTGGCCTTCTGGAAGGCCCCCTGAAGCTTAGGAGAGCATACAATGATATGACCTGTGTCTAAAACAATGGTAGGGCCAGATTCTTCTGTGTCACACTGAGATCAACCTGGAATAACTGCACTGCTATTCCCCTTATTTACACTGGTGAGCGCTTTCTATTCTATTCTGTTCTATTCTTATACCAGACAAGTAGCCAACTGGTGAATATATGGTTATTTCTGAAACCTGAACTAAAGGCCACCTCCCCATGTCTTAAACAACCGCTTTAAATTATTCCCAATAGATCAACACAATTTTATTTGATCTACCGTAGAGTAAAAAATTTAAAACCCACTTTTTCTACCTGATCAATTTTTGCAGGGCCTTTGGTTGGGTACCTAAAACAAGATTTTTCCAGTGACTGTGTGTATGTGTTTAGATAGATTAGATAAGGAATTTACGAACTTTAGCAAACTTGTTTGGGGCAGGCTTAAAAAAATTGTGCATGTTTCCTTTTTAGGATGGGAGTAGACAGAATCAATTTACAACAGGGATCAAAGATGATCAATTCCAGGGAGTCTAGCAGAATGCTCCCCAAATCCTACATAATGCTTCTTCATTCATATATTTTTGGGTAAACTTCAGTGCACAGATAGAAGAGTATGTAGTCACATTGTTTTTAAAGCGTAACTCAAGATTCTGAAATGAAGCACAATGGGCAGGATAAGTGGAACTTGCACAGATTTTAAATAATAGTGTATGTGAAAACGTATTTCAAGCCTTGGTTTGCAGCAAGGTCTATTTATGGCTCAGTTTATACTTCTATAACTCTCAAATGTTTGACTGGAATGGATGTGCCATGTGACTATACTATGAAATGCTCTTTCTCCACTAAAGGAAATCTGCAAAGAGTCTTCAAGCAGCCATAACTAAATTCATTATGGACCAGACACTAGAAAGCATTGCACATCCAGGTTGTAAGCCAAATTTCTGCTTCGCTGGACAAGGAATCTTCCACCTAATGCCTAAGGCTGCAAATTGGCTATGGTGGGGGAGATTCAGAACAGAGCTCAACAGTTGTTCCTGAAACAACGCTGAATATAGTTTGGCCCTGGCTATGCTTGCAGTTAACTCGTTTTCAGCTCCAGTTCAGCTGCATTCATTGCAGACACCCATTGTCAGCAGCAGGTACATATCTTCATATAAATAAGACTCTCAAAGACACTAGTGATGGGCGGAAAGGACCTTGGTTTGAGGTCTCTTTACAGTGGGAATTGGTGTGCTATTTGGGATGTTTTAGCTACGTTGGTTGGGTTAGAAGAGAGATTGAGATGGAAATCACATTGGAATTTTAGTCGTTTTGACATCAAATTAGAGTAGACAAAAAAGAATCTAGGGGCTTCAGTTACATTTTGGTGTGTAGCAGAGACAAAGATGTGAGCCGATGTGGGAATTGGTATGGCCAGTATGTGTAAACAACACATAAATTAAGACAGATGAACAGAATATGATCTGTAACAATTTAGTACAATATTTAGGCTTCCCCCTTTGCTTGGCTGTTAAGTAAAATAATTTATAGAATTATTTGTCTTTCCATCTTTCATCACTGCCTAATAAAAGAGGAAGACAAAACATCTGGTTCTCCACCCATTAGTGTATAACTGTATTGATTTCAGTGCCGTTACCCTAATTTGCACTGGTATAAATGAGACGAGAATCAGGCCCTTTATGTTAGTGAGTTTGGTACGTTTGATTGGCACAGATTCTCAATATTAGCAACAGTGGCGAGTTGTGAGTTTAAAGACTGATCTGATGAAGAACTGTTTGACTGGGGGTGCCGTTTAACGGCTACATTTGTACCATGCATCCACAGGGAGAGTTACTTGTTTAAGTGAGATGTGTTGGGGTACCTGTTCTGATCTTTGTGCTTAAGTGCACGCACACACACAAAATCTATCCCTGTGCTCCTGATTCAACTCTCACTAAAATTAATGGAAAGACTCTCATTGACTTTAATGGGAGTTCCACTGGGCCACTGGATCCCACAAGGGTCCTCTATGTGACTCGACTGGTGCAGTGTTCTGCCCTTTTGATATGTAGCCTGCCTGGGTATGCAGTGCACAGAGCACTCAGCAAGAGTTTTCTTCTTTCCATTTCTTTCAGAGACAGTCATTGGGGAGCACCTGCTGGTCCAGGAGTAAATCCAACTCCGTAAATTTGTTGTATCTCTGAAGGACCCTATGGATATGCAGAGGAAACAGGAAAGGCCTCTCAGGGTGCTGTACTCAGGGAAAGGAGCCCCTGCTGATGCTGTCTCACCAACTTAGGATGCTGCTGCAGAGAATGATGTGACTCGCCTGCCTAGATTCACTTCTCTTTTACATGTCCTAATCCATTGCATAACACCATTTAGTTTTGCTTTGCTATGTGCAAGAAATGCAAATGCCAGATGTTTTTCATATTCTTTACATTAAAAAGTGTGCACTTATTCCTAATACTGTATGGCTTTCTCTGGAGGTGTAAAAAATGCTTCATAGAAATTGTTTTTGTAATGAAAAATATTCCTAGTTTTTATTGGCCTGTAGTTATACTATAATTTTTTTAAAGAAAAATTCATTTCATCTGGAAGATTTCTGTAAATGTTGTAATTCTTTGTGTGCTTAATGAAGAAAAATGAAGAGAGATTAAAGTAATGATTAGATCCTAAAACTACAAACCCCTTGGATCAGAGACTTTCCTCCCTGAGTATTTGGAAAGCACCTAATGCATAGTGGGTGCGACCATAAATAAATGAAACATAATAATGAGACAGAGAGGACTGTAAACCATGTAACATTATCATAATTGAGTAAAAAAAATCCTTTATTTAATTAGGATATTGACACAAGAAGTTATCTGCTGATTGTATATACGTAGGGTCGGATTTGCAAAGGCCCTTAAGGAATTTGGGCATCTAACTCCTTTAGACCCCATTGAAAATCCCAGAATAAATTTAATTAATTGATTAACAGTTATAAACAACTAAAAGAGCATTCATCCAACTAGGAAACTTCTGAGCTTTGTAATATGTCCAAAGGATAGCAGACCTTCATGCAGCTATACCACCTGGTGATGTGATCTTGTTAGACTCTCATGAACCATGAATAATGTTTGGCCAACACAAGCGGTGAAAGAAGATGCTGCAGGTAGTGATGTAGATGGCTCTCAGAGTCAGCACTAAAGTGGTGCTGGTGTTTCCTCTGTGTAACCAGTGGAACGATACCACTGCGTGGGAGTAGGAGGCACAGTGGTACCAGAAGGGCTATGTGATGTGGTTTATGAACCCCATACTGATTAACCATGGGTTAACATGAACCTGAGCCTAATTAGACCACTGAGTTTCACCTGGAGGGGTGCATAATTCATGACCAAACCCAGCTGAGGTGGAGATTGGTCTTTATAAGGGAAGGAACTCTTGGCAGTGGAGAGGACGCCAGGACTTGGGCTAAAGGTTGAGATGCCTGGAAGGCTTGGAACTAGACTAAGAGGGGCCTGAGCCAGGAAGAACCCTAGGAGGCTGTGCTCTGAAGTAAGAGCAAGAAAGAACTTTGTAGGCATTAGGCTGAGCCCAGAGGGAGGCAGGTGTGGGACCTGGAAAGGAAACCCAGAAAGATGAGGATGTCAGGGAATGCCACTAGAGGCACAGAAACCCTGGGTATGGACAGTTAAAAGGTGAAGGCTCCAGGAGATGGTGATTCTCACTGAAGCGAGCCCAAAAGACGGTTCAATATGGAACTGAGAGTAGGAAGTACTGAGATGGCAGAAGCTGAGGGGTTCTCACTATGGCAAGGCCAAGACCAGTTTCAGTAAAATGCTGGAAGTTAAGTGGGACTAGAAGTATTTGAGCTGAATTTTCTTTGAGAGGTCTACACTGAAGATCCCAGCTGAGGACCCATGGTTCTTAGAAACCCAGAGCAAGAAGGGATGAAGAGACTGAACCCTAGATATTATTTTATGTGGACCTGGGATTGTAGTACCCCAAAAGGGGTGTGGAACTAAACCATCACCTGGCTAGAGGGTCGAGTCACAAGAAGAGATGGACCATACAGAATGACAGTGACCGTTGTCAGGAGGCACAAGAGAAGACAGAGCTGCCACACCTCACCCAGCCATAAGGGATGTGCACACCCATAGTGAGTCCACTTTTCCACAAGCTGCTTTAGTTTTGGCTGAGATGTATAATAGAAATTCTGACCTCTCGTGATCATTAAATATCCCATAGCACAAGATAGAGGCCAACAAACCAATTGATATCAAAAGCTGGAGGGAAATTGCAAAGTTAACAGAGGATGGAGGGCTTCAATTAATCCAACAGAAGGTTATTTTCAGGGTCTACTGGACACCCAGCTGAATATGTAAAGCTGGGATCAGAGGTAATGACACCTGTTTGTGACACTTTGGGAAGAGAGGAACTTAACACATCTCTCTGGACTGTGCCTAGTAGTTCAAGTATTTTGGGAAAAGGTTAATGCCAGACTTAATATGATACTATGCAGTGATAGCCTAAGGAACACATGCAGTTTTGTATTACATGACCGAGATAGTTTCACCACTAAATGTGCTACAAAAACAATTCTTGCTGAGAGCATCTCACATAGCAGAGTACACTGGACTGAGAAGATGGAAGTCTGCAGCCTCCTAAAACACTGTCTAGAGGTGTGGAATGATGAAATGAGTGCATTGGTGAATTTGGAGAGTATCTTATACTACTTGAGAAATAAGACTATTTTTCATGGAATTTAACCTTTTTCTGGGATTTATGAGATCAGTGTAATAAATGTATTATTATCTAAGTAATAACAGTTGGTGGTAGGATTTGCAAATAAGTTATACATATTGGGCCTGATCCAAATTCATTTAGAGTCAGTGGAAAGACTCCCATTGACAACATATACCCTGCCCTACATGTATTATTCCAAGCTTTTGAGCTATATAATTTTCTTTTAACATAGTTTTAAAAATGTAATATGTACAAATTGCCTTTTCCTTGTCTTTCCTCCTCCCTTAAGAGAAACATTAGCCTATTTTAAATAGAAAAAATAAAATCACATCACCTTTTACAAGAGAGGGGACCAACATAGTTAATTACATTTTACCTACTGAAATTCTGCTACTATAAACTGGACAAGGAGTTCATTTTCGTCTTCACGCCTTGTTCAGTAGTGCTGCTGGTGTTCAGCCAGTTTCTAGATATTGTGGCAGGTTTACTGTATGTCTACACATATGCTGAAATGGTGAGGCTGGTTTATTGCATCCTCTTTCATGTCATTTTGCAGTGCTGAGCCTGGGGTTTGCTCAGTTTGAATTTTACTTCTGCTAATAGTTCTAGAGTAGCAGGGTGAGAAAAGGGGGAAAGGCCAGCCACGGAGTCATAGGGAAAAATCCTCCATCTCCCACTAGGCTCTGAATCCAGCTCCCAAATCCAAACCAGGACTGTGCTTTCATGACTGCTGTTTTGAAAAACCAAACCAAAGATAGACCATTCCGGCTGACAAAAAGCCAGCAGCAAAACGGTTAAATCTGTGGGGCAAGCTGTGTACACATGCAGGTATGTTTGTTTCTATAGGAATGAATAGAGTCACTGTGAGGAGCAGAGTGTTATTTTAACACCTATTCTCTCTTTGACTCTGTGGCCAGTTCACATGCAACTGAGTGTTTCCGTGGAGGAGCAAATCCATCTGTGTTTTCTCACCTGCAGGTGCTGGGTTTTAATTAAAAACTCCAGCTAATATGTTGCTATTTTGTGAAGGGATGTGAATTATCTCAATGACAAATTATGAATGATAATGAGAGGCAACATGAGCATCCAGTTTAGAATCATTCTCTCTTTTCTTGACAACAAAGAAAAATATAATTTAATGAAATAACCAATGATGAGCATTAATTTACTCATATGCCCTCTTTGCATATTCAAACAAGACAAGTATATTTTAATCTTACAAAGGGGGCAGCATCCATTTTATGCCAGTGCTTAGTTTTCAGTGACTGTTTACTTCTACCAATACAAAACCAAGCCCCAGCGTGTCAAGTGGCGAGGATGCTTTTTACAAAGGGTACAACCAACCCCACCTTCCAAAATACAGGTGCAAATTGCAGCACATGGTAGCCTGTAAATACAGCTACTGCATTTGTTCGATGCATGGAGGTTCTATAAGATACTGGGACCTGTCCTGCTCTTCATACTCTGGCACAACTTGGTCCCATTCTGCTGGTCACTATTGGATTCCAGTTTTATACAGATATTAGGGCTACGTACAGAGATTAGTATTTATAGTTGTTGTAGATTAGGGGGGCTTTCTGAACACCTATAATATGAATATCCTCTGCCAGCAGGTCTTTACCCCTCTCACCATGCCAATGATGTAACTGGCACAGAGTAGGACCCACCTCCCTACCTCAAAATTGCCATGGTGGATACTGTTCAAAAGCTTCCACAAGGACTTTGAAGCAACTATAAGGAAACCTCATAACATCCTGCCCCGGTCCCTGCCTTGTATCACATCTGCTCCTTCAGTCTTTGGCATCTTTCAGGGTCTAATAGCTAAAATGCCCAGGCAACCAGAGGGAGAGGCTTAAAGCTCAACATTGGTTATGAAAACCAGTGGAAGTTGTAGTTAACTAAATTCACTCCAGGTAGTTACTGGGACCTGGGCCGATGGACCGTGAAGGACTAGATAGACATAGAATACGTGAGATAGAGAGCTGCAACAAAATTCCAGAAAGGCATATGTCTCTGTCTCTTTAACACACACAATCAGAGCCGGCACTAGGCATAAGCAGACTAAGCAATTGCTTAGGGCCCAAGCAGCTCAAGGGGACACTATTTGCATTTTTGTATTACATGACCAAAAAATTCCTGCATCTGGCCCCCAGAGGGCTAGCACCTCTAAGAGAACAGCAGATGCAAGAGAGAAATGCAGAAAGTCTATCCTGCCAAAAAAGGTGCCTGTTATCAATCATAGAGAAGAGAATGCTGCCATAAGTAGATTACTATTCTAGTCTGTTCTATACAGGTTCTTATATTGCGCTTATCACTGTAGTATCTGAGCAGCAGAGCCATCCTGTCCACAGGACAGACCGGGTCAACCGCTCCAGGCCCCATGCTTTGGGGGGCCCCGTGCTTTGGGACGCGGGGTCCAGGGCGGCCTGGGAGGGATAGTGGGGGTCCTGGCACCAGCAGCAGCGAGTAACCCTGCCCCAGCCCACCCCGCCCCATCCTGCCAGCTCCCGGTGTCGCTCAGGGGAGGGGTCAGAAGCCGGAAAGAGGTGGGGCGGAGGGCGGGGGTTTGGGAGAAGGGGTGGAATGGGGGCGGGGAGGGGTTGGAGCAGGGGCGGGAAGAGGCGGGGTGGGGGCAGGGACTTGGGGGAAGGGGTGGAGTGGGGGTGGGGAGGGGTTGAAGCAGGGGCGGGAAGAGGTGGGGCGGGAGTTTGTGGGAAGGGGTGGAATGGTGCGGGGCCTGGGGCAGAGGGGGGCGGTTGTCCCAGGCCCCGCACTCCCCTAGGGATGGCCCTGCTGAGCGGTTTCCAGTAGTGCATTAAGCAACATGACTAACATCTGTCATGAGCTGTTTGTTCTTTCATCTTCTCCCAGAAATGTGAGCTGTGAAGTGGCTTGTTTTGGTAGAGTCTTTTTCTAAATATACATGTATTTATATTCGAGAAGGCAAGGTGAAAATGTGCCTTGCATTTGCACAAATGCACCTTTCCAGCAGCAGGAAGTGCAGAAGTGCGAGAGAAGAGTCAAATAGAATACGGTGGAGGAAAGGGCCTCAATTCTTTGGCCATTTAAAATGCTTTTGGTTGCATCGGCTTCTGAAGTCATTCCTGTTGAGAGCTCCTGGATCCCCGCACGCTTCAGAATTAAGCTTTGAATACCCGACATCCCTTCTTCTTCAACCTGCTCCCTTCATTTCATTCAGAATGGACAGCAGCGCTCTCTTCTGTGCATATGGCCACAGCTCTGCTTCTGGGCCCCATTGGGACTTTATGTGGAGTCCTTGACTCCCATTACAATGGACAACTTTGACCCTGGTACTCCAAAAAATGACACCACAGCATAATGCATATGAGAAAGCAGGATTGTTGCTAGTACTATTACTAACATTACTAGCTAACTATCCATGGAGTGCTCAGCACTGTGAAAGACCCAGAAGAAGACTGATCCCTATGCCAAAGAGTTTACACTCTAAATAATCTTAATTTAACTAAACCCGCAGATCCATGCATGCAGCCTGCAATGGGATCCACTAGGTGGACCTTGTATGCCCCATGGGTTCCCATTGGCACTCTACAGGACAGCTTTAGTATCCCATTGTAGGACTGCTTCCTATACTCTTAAAATATATAGGGCCTGATCCTGCTTCTGTTGTCAATCGGGGGCTTACTATTGACTTAAATAGAGGCAACATTGGGCCCCTTTCTTCCAGTCTGTCACAATTTATATTCAGATGCAACTTGCATAAGCTTTGCCACTTGCCAGTCTAAAGGCTGTGCTACCAAACGTATACATCTGCTTCTGCAGGTCTAGCAAGTGATCAGAACACTCTAGGAATACAATGCTGAACGCCAGCTCCAGAACCAGTCTGGATGTACTAGGCATAGTGGCCATTTAAGCAATGGGAGAGTGTAGTGACAGGCATCATTTTCAATGTGTATTTCTCTTTTTAAGTAACATATATCACCGATAATAATGAATGGATAGTGATTGTAAGGCTAAATTTCCATCAAGGGGTTGATGAGTCATTAAACCCCTCAAGCTTTGTTCTCACAGTTTATTGCCTCATTATCATCACCACCCCTTCATGGAATTATAGCCTTTTAATTAGCACTAGCCCATTCATTACCATCTATATTATTACAGAGAGGGAAATGAGGAAACAGCTAAAATAAAAGTTTTTGGTTACCTCTCTATGCCTTGGAAAAAAGATGTTAACGGTGAATAATTTAAATCTAGATGACTTTTATGACAATGCAAACTGGAAGTTCTCCTAAGCACACAATGAGCTAGAGCCTCAGTCCTAGGTAAGTCATCTTTACATGGCTCCAGCTATGCAAGTGAGACTTAAAGCCACCCTAAAAGGCCAGCTAGAGATTCTCCTGACATGAGAGATTCCCCAGGGGCTTAAATCACCCACCCTCAGCTTTCCCACACACATCCAAGCAGGACAATGGGAGCCGGAGCGTGCAGCACTCTGATGATCCTGGGCAAGCAGAATGGCCTCCAGGAGACTATTCCAGTTGGCGTGGTCACAGCAGCCTTGTGACAGCCCTGAATTACGCAGAGGGCCAGTGTGGCACCTAGCCAGCATCAGGACGAGGTGAGGTGAAAGGTGGCTTAGAATCATCTGTGCTTCCTCCTCAACCCCACAGCTGGATCCGGTCCACTGTTTCTGTCTGCAAAGCTCAGACCTTTTTCCGCTTCCCAAGAAGTTAGTAAATATGGCTACAGCTAGCTCCAATATACAAATACCTAGGAGTGGAAATGTGGAAAAGCTACAAATAAGACCGTATTCATCCCTGGAGTAACATCATTGGCCAATAGTCTTCAACAGGAGCAATTAAAGCCTAATTGTGATATAATCAGCATTCAAAGATTCTGAAACTACCATGCTTCTCTTTCATTTAAGAGACCTAGTCAACTTCAAATCCAATCAATTTCAGAAAATGAGTTAAAAGTAGTTTCAGATATTATATCTTCTTTACATTTTCTTGCCTTTTCTGTGTGCATGTGTGTGTGATTTTTACAACCTAAAGTTTCTGTATTTTTTAAAATAAATCTCTCTCCCGTTGGTGTGTGAAAGTTCCTCCTAATCAGAGGAAACTGACTATTGTGAAACACATGGTACAAAAAGGGCTGGCAAATGCACAAAGTAAAGTGACAGGTTTCAGAGTAGCAGCCGTGTTAGTCTGTATCCGCAAAAAGAACAGGAGTACTTGTGGCACCTTAGAGAGTCTCTAAGGTGCCACAAGTACTCCTGTTCTTTTTGCACAAAGTAAACAGGCTCAAAAAGAGGTTTTTCTCAACAATGTTTTTCCCTTATAGCAATCTCATTTGTTTCATGTAACAATGTCAGTTCAAAAGTTTTTAGATAGAAGTGTGATTTGTAAATAGATATCAGCCCTTTCATTGGAATTCAGAATGAGGCTGTTTAGTTATTTGCAGGGATTCTTTGTCTCTGTTGGAAGATGTTGATTGGATTATGTAAAATAGTCCCACTTCCAATTGTCTCCTATATTTACAGCATGATTTTATATGCTTCATAACACTGGTATTTGTAGTTCTACTATGTATATGAATAGAATAAGAGAGAGCTAGCACATATATTATTTGAGAACTGCATTATTGATTCTATATTATACAGTGCACAAGAAAATTAGTTAAAAATACAGTTCACTGATTTAAAGATGGCAGTAAAGTTTAAAGGCATCCTGTTGTGAAGTTAAATATAACAGCCATGAAACAAATAGAACAATCACTTTACAGGGATTTCCCCGGCAGCTAAGGAATTCATGGGCCAGATTCTGTCCTCAGCAATGCTGGTGTAAATCCAGAGCTACTCCATTGTAGTCAGCGGAGTTGCTCCATATTTACACCAGTGTAACTAAAAGAGGAATTTGCTCCCATGTGTTTTAAGGCTTATGTAATAAAAGGGGAATTTATAATGGTCCCCAGTGGAGCTGGAAAGCAGAGTAAAGAACACAGTGCTTGCATCAGTGATGTATTTAAATGCTCAGCCTCCCCAAGTTTGTTTATATGAAGGGTTTGTTTTTGAAAAGTGACCACAGAGCAGCATAAACAAAACACCTAATGAAAGCAGATACTCCTGTGATGTTTCAGCATGCTGCACAATTCTGCATTTTCAGTCAATTCAAATTGCATTTCAATTTTTAGATTGGCTCATCTACTAACTGGGGGGTCTGGCTGATTTGGGAGCAGGGCTGGAATGCCGGGAGCTAGAAGCCTATTGTGGTTGTACGCAGATGATAAGAGAAGGCACTGCATAGGGAGTTGAGTTTAGTTTAATGGTTTGGCACCAAGACTGAAATCCAGAAGTCTTGGGGTTTATTCTCAGCTCTGCAGGTGACTCACCAAGTGACTTGGAGCACATTGCTACTTCTCCTCTTTGTGATCTGTAAAATGGGGACAATAGCTACCTCATAGGGGTGATGCAAGACTAATTAGCCAATAGCTGTAAAGTGCTTTGACTTCCTGATAGAAGACACTACAAAAGTGCAAAGTAATATTATTACAAATAGTGGCTTAAACTGCTCAACTCTTTGGGTGTTGTCTTAGCTCTGGACCACCCTACTAGCTAGATATGGGTTGGTGGAAGCAGAAAAAACAAGGGAATGCAAAAATATTGGGGATGATGTTGGAAAGAAAAAATAATTCTGCATTTAATTTCCCCCAGCATTTCATACAAATGTAATCTACTTTAATTTCAAAGAAATCTCTGTCCTGAAAGCTCTGAAAAGGTTAAAATGCAATTTTCTGAAAGTATGTAATTAGATAGAGGAATATTAACCTTTGAGCCCCATAGACTTTTTACTCTTTTTTAGCGCCTTTTCATTTTTGTTTGTGGGTCTATTCATTTTGTTGTGATCTCCATCATGTTGCTAGGTAACAGGCACTTAGTGAGCAGGCATGTTAGTTTATCTGTCTCTTGGCTTAGTCTGTCTGGCCCAGGCTACCTACTTCCCTAGCGCTTGCTGCCGGCAATGCAGTCTCTTACAAAAAGCATTTATCACAGCATAGCACAGTAATGGCCACTCAGTGGAGGGGAAATTGAGCTGACCCGAAGGCCAAAGCTGTTAGGGAGACTGGTGGGAAGGGTAAAAAGGTCACAGTACCCTTTTCCCACCCACTTAGTGGGCAGTAAGCTATAGAACAGCAGTGCCACTATTTTCACTAACATATCCTGAGGCTTTGCACCTGAAATAAATGTTTGTTTGACATTAACAGTCAAAAAATAAAAATCTGGCTTCACCGCAGAAACTGGTCAAGCTATTTAAACTTTAGCAAGCCAGGAGGTGGTTGGGTATGGGAGGGGAAATGCTTAAGATTTGATTTGTTGTGCACTTCAGCCAATATAATTATTTCCTTTTTATAGCAATAACTCCTGTACTCCCCATCTTCTTTGATTTAGAGAAGGCAGGAATAGAGAAACCAAAACAATAAGTCTTTTGTTTCTTTTGGGTCAAAATCACCACTTACAATGAGGGCCTAAAAGAAACCAGAATTCTTTTGACAAATTAAAAAAGAAAAAGAAAAGAAAGGCTATCTAAGTACATGCACAGTCAGATTTATATTCTGTGATTTATGCTCTTGAATGGTTATTATACGTGGGCTTTGTTACCGCACTGATCAAGTTCATTCTTTTGGGCAGAGTTAAAAGTGTTTTAAAAATGCAAACAAACTATTTTAAAAATATACAGTTGTGACCCATCCCTTGTTTTCCATTCATAACCCAAGCTCCGAATGACTTCAGTGGCAGATTTGGATGCACATGAAATGCAAAATTGGAATCTTAAATGTAAACTCTTTGAGGCAGAGAACTTCCCTTTCTGAATGTTTGTTTTTTAAAGAGCCATGTATATTTATCATGTCAAGTGAAATATATAGATGGGCCCCAACCCAAATGTAGCTACTCACATAAGTAAGGACTTCTATTGTAACAGTTTTCATGGATAGGCCTGTATTTTGAAGCCGTAATTGGTGACAGCAATGAATAGTACTTGGTATCTATTTATAAATTAATAAAAACACCATCAGTTCATATTGCTTTGTTTTATATAGACACACAACTGTGTTAGAACTGAAATAAGAGATCTATTTCTTCTTCTGTATCCAGTGCTTTCAAACAACAATATTTAACCAACAAAAGAAGAGAGCGAGTCAATCTCAGTTTTAGTGATTCCCTTGAAAGTCATCAAATAAAAATGTGAACTTTAAAATTGATCAGGATTAATTTCACTGACACTGTATCATAACATATATCTCTTTAGAGACTCATTTGTTGGGCTGCAGATGCAAAGAAAGTAAGGAAAGAAATAAATCAGAATACAATAAGGCAATTAGATTTTTGCCATTGATAGAATACTAAAAATGTCTGATTTATCAAAGCATTAACAAACAGAAGTAAACACAAAATGTATATATTTTTTTACAAAATACCTGGTAAGGAAAAACAAAATAATAACCAGGACTATGTTTATCAATCAATTTAATTTCCCAATATTGTACCTCTCACCCTAGATGCTATTTCATCTGCTAATTTCAAGAGCCCAGTAGCACAAAATTAAAAATCTTTGTAAAATTCCCCTGCGTAGAATGGAGAACTCTGTTGATTATACACAATATTTAAAAAGAGAGATTTATGTATACCTGTACACCAATCTAACTTCACAAACATTACATTGAATCTCAGAGATTAGGATGATTATAAACAAGATTCTTTTAAAACTCAATGGTTTGAAGCTCTGAAAAAAAAAACCTATTCCAGGATTTACTAGAAATTTACAGTTGTATTGATCTTTGTAATGTTACTAAAGGCATGAAACTCACATCATTCATAGTTTTTCTGTTATACTAACGCAAGGAACACAGTCACTTTGCCTGTTGTAGTTCCTACCCCTAGTTATAGTGAGATAAAATCTAAATGATCTGAGGTAAAGCTAGCACAGGCCTCATATTTAGCTTGTTTACTGGTCTTGAACACCTCCAAAGATGTCAAAGGATGTGTAGTTCAGACAGTGCTTTTGTAGCATCTGAACAGAGTTAGGTCTTAATCTGGAAACTAAATGGGGTGCGCGCTTTCATGAATTTTAGAAGTATCTAATATTAGTGGGAACATTTTCATCTCTGAAGTGGAGAAGATGGTATATTCATCACAGGAGATCCCTACCAGGGAATTTTCATAGCACTATCTACCAATCAACATGGTATCCACATACCTCCATGCTATCTGCACATCTTCATCACTGGAGAATTTATCAAAATGCCTGAAGATTCCTTCTCCAAAATGTTTTTCTCTAGGATCAGGCCTTTAGGGTGGAAGCCTTTCAGAAGGAGGAACAAACAAATGAAATGAATTATTTTAGGGAGACAATTAAAGAATATAGATTCAGAGCAGAGCTGGTCGAAATAGGATGAAATTTTCATCAATATTTGACCTTTATTTTGCTCAAAATTTAAATGAATGTTTTGGTTATAATTTTGAATTTTTAAAATAAGAAATTAAAAAAGCAGAATGACAAAGATAAAGCAATGCAGACAACAAAGGGAAATTCAACACATGTAGGACATAGTACCCCTTCAAATCACCAAGACACATTTTCCAGCCAGCCTCCTAAATTTTACATATAAATTTTCCCTTTACAATTATTTGTTCATGCAAAACCAAACTGCATAATTACAAGTAAAGATAACTTGTGCATATGTAAAGATTTGCCCATGCAAATTTTGAGGCTGGTTTCAAAATGTGGCCTGCAAAGTATATTATTTTATAACTATACTGAATGAATCACATTCTGCCACTATTTCACACCTGTGGAACTGTATTGATTTTTAATAGAGTTATCTGCGATGTAACATCTTGATCCATCTCCCATTAACTTCAATGGAAAAACTCCTGTTGACATCAGTGGAGTTGGATCAGGCCCTGAGACAGCACAGAATTTAGCCCAATGCATCTGCACATGCAATTGTAAAGAAGGCCAAACACAAAGATTTAACTATGTTTTGTCTGCTATTAAGCATTCATCAATCATAAATGTCCAGGAAACCTGACCAGATGTCTTGGAACACCCCAGATTTGTTGTTGCGCTCATAGTAAATCTAGAAAGAACAACCTAAATTGTTCAGCGCACTATACCAATTTGGTATGTCTCCAAAGTTATATTTTAAAACAGAGAATTGTAAATACTGAATTTTAAATAGTATTATGCATTTTGTTATTTGTTTCTTATACTTCCATGGTTAGAAAGATAAAGTACAAAATATAATTAAGCTTAGTGTCAGGGACCTGTGTAGAAGGTAATTACGTGGCTCTTGAAGTCTGTCTTCCCTGCAAAAAGATGCATTTTTACACTGAGATAGCTATTTTGATGTAAAATCCTAGTGGAAACAAGGCATTATAGTAGCTAGCCACTGTAAATGCCACATGGGTTTGACCTCAACTAGCTACCTTGAGGGGAAAAATTTCTTTTCTTTTCTTTTTGGCAGTGAAGATAAAGCCTAAATGCCCACATTATTTCCCATTTTTTAGCAAAATTGTGCTAGGAATCTATTCTTTCATTTAAAAAAAAAAGTTGTGGAGAAAACCTTGAAAGTATGAACTGAATCTAATCAATGTAGTGGAGTCTGTCTGAATCTGAAGAAATCTTGAAACAATGTCTTTGCTAGAAGTGTGAATTGCTCCAATTCATCTTAATAGACTGTTAACTCTGAAACCTAGTAATTCCCATGTAAACATCAATACTGTTAAATATTTCACTACAGGTCAGTAGAAACCAATGTGCTTATCCATTGCTTTCAGATATTGGGGCAGGATGCAGTGAGAGCATCTAGTTATTGTCAATTGTTCTTGTGGTAGGGAAGTAGGAATTCAAACCCTATCTCCCCAAATTGCCTTTTGGATACCAGATATCCCCACTATCTCTTAGCCAGCTGACAGCAACTCCAGCATTTCTCCTGGCAACTTCCGCAATACATTACACCTCCATAAAAAGCACTGTGGCAGACTGAATATTTGGAAGCAGAATAAAGTCAATTGAATTTAATATCAAATCAAATAAAATTGGATTGGACTGGGGGCAGTAAGAGGGTTTCGTCATATAACTCCTGGGTCCCTGCTGCATAATTCAGGCTTAACACCTAACTGCCACTGATGCCTTTGAAAATCTCCCGCAATGTGCTGAACATCTCTGAAAATCAGGGCATTTTTATTTAAGTGCCTACGTATAGATTATGGGTGATATTTTTGAAGCTGCCTAAGGAAGTTAGGCATTCAACCCTTTTTATCGTCAATGGAAATTGGGTGCCTAAATACCTTAGGCCTCTGAAAATCATAGCTTTAGGGGCCTAATTTTAGGCATGTAAATTTGGAAATTGGGGCCATTATCCCTTTACTTGAGGTTCAATTTTTAATGTTCTTCTGTGCAATCCATGCAACTAACTATTGCAGCTCTTAGATCTACCAGCTTAAAAAAGTCTAAATATTATTAAAAATTACAGACCCCTAATCTGCACAACTTCGATACATGGAACTGCCACTGGAGTCAGATTTACACACAAACACACATACTCTCTGTCTGTCTCTCTTTCTGTCTCTCTCATGCAGGGCTTTGCAGGATCAGGCCAGCTTGTATCTGGTGTCATCTGGGATGAGGTCAAATTGAGTGGGGTTGACTCATCACACTACAAAACCAAACAGCGGAAGTATGAGTGGGGAACGTATGTAGGGGAATCAGCATCTGCCTCTTATTATTGTGTGTGGTGTGCAGCAGTTTGCTGTATCAATATGTCTATCATTTCTTAAAGCAGAGAGAGTATTTAAAACAAACTTGCAACCGAAGCTCAGGAAACCTTAGCATTTTTTCCCCCCACAGCATTAGTTAATACTAGAAAAATACAGCTGTCAGTTCTCACATAACAGCTGAGAGTTGGTAGTTCTTAATGACATACAAGCTGCGTTAACACGAGGCATGTTAAAGCTGTTGGTTCAAATATGTGTTACTAAAACAGTCAGTCATAAGCTTCACATGTTCAATAGGCTGTTTACAGACCTACATACCGCAAGTCCAAGTTAATGTGAATAAAAACTGAAACTAAAGTATGAGTGATATCCTTTTGATGTGGGTTATGTGTGCACTTTCCTTTTATAGCAGATGGATATTTTTCTTGCAGGAGATTAAACGATAAATTGGAGAATGTTTTCCTTGACGTTCACCACTATGGATTCATGATCCTGACAGAAATGAATGTGAAAAATGATTGTGAATGTTTATTTAATTAAATTATTTATCTTATGCTCCTTGAAGTTTGCAAACCGCTGAGTGACGCAGCGTTCTGCCTCACATTCTCTTCATAGGTTCTATACTGGGTAAATTAATTACAAGACAAGCCTTTGGAATTAAGTGTATTTTAAGTTCAGAGGCATCTGTTTAGAGTCTTCTAATACCTCTAGTCCCTTTGGAAATGTACTTGTTAGTACAAGTGGTATAATTTTCATTTCCGCTGGCATGGTCATAGTAGGACTTCTTTAGTTTCAGCCTCACTCTGGTTGACCTATCAAGGGCATAAACTCTAAAGATGTTCTCACACCATTTTTGTTTTCCCAGTAGATAGAAGTGAAAAGACTAATTTAAATATAGCCCAGTATATTGTTTTTAAACACATAGATGACATGAAAAGACATTTTAAACGACATGAAAAATGCCAGGAAATGGACCTGCTGGAAAGTTAGAGCGAACAGTATCTGCCTTCCCTGAAATCTGTGCAAGAGTAAAATATGCAATTAAAAATAACAATATATGATTTTATTAAGTAGGGTGGTGGTTTATTTTATTAAGTGGGGTAATTGAAAATCGAAATAAATTAGAAATAAAAAAATGAGACTTTGGGACGCTTGGATTTAAAACTTGAGGTAAGTTTTATCTTCTAAAAAGACAGGACTTTGGTTTAGTATTGTATAATGGCGCAGAACTTCTCCATATCACTACTTGATTGAAAGAATAAACAGTGACATCCAGAAACAGCTACTTTCCGAGAAAGGAGTAAAGCCTTGTCTACCTGAGCAAAACTGGGACCCATGTTTCCCTACTGGTGCCCACGGATGCAGCTCCATTAGCAGTAGCAATGGTGGAAGCTGCTGTATAGACAGAGCTCAGATGTTTTTACTACTGTTTACACTATGGCTCCTACCACTGGTGGACCAGCACTGCTGGGATGGGTTGTGAATGATGGGTCCCTTTTTTGCTAGTGTAGATGCAGCCTAACAGATATCAGAGTAACCTTGAGCCACAATGTTCGGTATGCCTACTAATAGCAAACTGGGTCGAATAGGTCCTACTTGGTGAAGAGTATCTGCAGCAATGTGTGGATAAAATACATTGGGCTAGTCAAAGGGTGCCTTTGTCTCAACTTCTGCAACTCATTGTGCCTGGTTCTACTCTTGAAGACCTCATAGCAGCTTTAGCTAGTGCAGTGTGCAACCACCTTTCTTCTGAGCAGGGCAGGTCATGCTCTGTAATCTGTATTATTCACATTTCAGTGAGTTTCAGGGTGCTGGTTACAGACTATAAATCCCTAAACAGTCTAGGCCCCATTGCTCCAGTGACTTTGTCTCCCCTACCAGAGCTCTTATACTCGGCAGGGATATTTTGACTACATGTGGAGCATGCTGAAGTTGGGAAACAGAAAGGGCATACCCCACACCTCTGGGAATTAGTTAATCAGAAATAGGTCAGACTGTGAGTCTTCATGCTGTGCAGTTGAGATCAAAGAAGGCCTGCCAGCTGGAGACACCTTCCTTGCTATAAGCACCAGGGAGTGGCCAGCAGAGCAGGGTCCAAGAAAGACCCTTGCATTTGGAACTTGTTCCCCCCGGACCCCTCGAGAACCCAGAGTTGTTAACCCACTGTAATGGCCACAGTTTGGTTTTTTATTTTCAGGCTTTCGGGCAAGACGGGAGGTGTTTGGTGGATATTTATTTAATGTATGAAAAGGCCTTTCGTATTGTGTGTGTTAATTTATGGATGGGTGCCCAGAGCACAGGATGGGCAACCATCAAGATTTTGTATAAATCTAAAGAAATAGTAATAAACTTCCTTCAGGGCAGGCACTGGAAATCTTACTGACATTTTATACTATCCGCAGCGATCAGACTTGTATCTGCAGACATCTTAAACCCTTCATGCTCATACGATTACTATTCTGTGTAAACCGGACAACATGGTTTTAAATGTCAGCAGAGTTTAAAAGGTCTTCAGCCACCAGCGTTCCTGGCTAAACTAGACATAACCTGGATTTAACATGTCAACTAGCTGGGATTATTTGTCATAGAGACCCTATCTCCTTTATGCTCAAAGGCACACAAAGTGGCAAGAATGGGAAAAGAGAATAAATTGTTTGAGGTACCTAAATTACATTTCCATGTTTTCCATTGTTTCTGTGTTTTAAGTGTAACCTTATCTTTGAATTTCCTGATATTCAGATACTTACTGTCAAAACTACAGTCTATTACTTTTCTTTCCCCACTTAAGTTATTGATATGTATTTACTACCTTACCTCCAGTTTAATGAAGTTTTTTCTCTGAGAATTACATTGTGGTGATAGTGCATAGTTAGGTGGTTCTGTGCAGACAGTACATTGAAAATATATATGTACAGTAAATCTCTTTCTATACACTGTGCTCATATTCTGCATATACCCTATCAGCCAGTAATAGCATGGCATCATTCATTTTTAAATCTCTGCTCATCCATGTTTTGTATTAGCACATAAAGCTCCTGAATAATTTTTTCCTAGAAAACTTAGCTGATGCTGAGTAAACCACATTGATGTCGAGCGGTTCTGTTCATTGGAATCCAGGGAAAAAATAAATTGTGTTGGCACATTTTACTGAACAAAGTAATAAGGCTCCAGTCTTCAACCAAGAATATCTAGGATTTTGGAACTCACTAAAAAAGTTTTCTCCTAGAAGATGGATTAAATTGATCATTTTTTCCTAGCCGTAGTGCACGTCAGGCTCATTTTGCTTTGTAATTAAGAAGAAAGCCAGAAACATCATTTACACATTAAGAATTTAATAGATATATTTTTCTAGCTTTATGCATTAGCACAGGACAGCCCATTAATGAAATAAGTCTTCCTTCAGGGTCAATTTAGATGGGCTGTAATCTTCTGCAAATATATTGCAAATGAGGATCATTTAATGATCTTAAAACTAACTGCCAGAAAAGGATTGTTATAACTCTCCAGACAACAACAACAACAACAACAAAAGGGGGGGGGGAGGGAGGGTTGGCATGGTTTGCAGTACCTTTTAATTAACAAACAATTAATTTCAACCCAGTGCATTACAAAATTGCAAATATTACCTTCTTTTTTGGTCAGTCTTGGGCTCTGTGACCTGAGAGGTTAATTCTGAGTAAGGAAAACTGAGGGCTGCATAATCAGTCAATAAAACTCTAGCCGGGGGCCAATTTTCAAACCTGGGTGGCTCGGTTTGCCTTCTGAATCCCACACGTATGTGCTCAAATCCTGAGCCTGCAAGCAACTCCACAGTGAAAAAACTTTGCTGGTGGGAAACAATAAGGGAGTCTGAGTGAGGGAGATGATATTTTAACCCCATGATCAAAATAGGCCAAAGTGACTGCATAGCCAAGTCACAGGCACAATTTCAAGGTGTTAGAATGAGTAACAGGGGAAGTCTACTGCTCCCTTTCCCACTGCTTTCTGGCTATGTGAATAATCACAGTGCACTGACCCTCTAGCCACATCCCTGAATTTCCTACTCTAAATGGTGCTGTATAAACTCGCCATGGAAATCACGTGTGTGTGTGTATACGCACACGTCCCAGCTGTACAAGGACTTTGTAGCTTTTGTAACGCACACAGCAGACCCACCATTTTAAACTGCGGGTCTCCTTTCTGTAGGCATGGAAGGCCAAACTTGGCCTTTTGGTCCCTAAAAATCTGATGCTGATTTGAGCACAGCAGGGCAGGACTTGGACACAAGTTAGGTGTCTAAAAATTTAAAATCGGGCTCTTATTATTCCCAGAATGAAATATGTCACTGCACTTGTTGATTTTAAGTCAGTTAGCAACACATACTTCGTTTTATGCCAACAAATCTATTTCAATGGAAATATTTGACATCCATCTCATTCATAAATACAGATTGTCTGTCTGCATAATAGCAAGAACAGAGAGTTTTGTTACTAATCAATAATGCCGGGTGCTCTGCTTCTGCCGGTGACCACAGAACACTAACGCAGTCTTGCCTTTCAGCCTGTGCACAGAGAATACGGGGGGAGAGCACAGGCTCCCCTAGGTATGCTGCACCCCATTGCATCATGGTCTGACAAGGTTTTTGTTGCCATGTCACAAGTATAGAACAAGATGCAAAAATCCCTTGAATTTTGAGTAGTTTTGCATTTTATTATGAATATTTTCCATTCCTCTAATCTTTACATGACAGTCTTATACCTTATATGCAGTGTTATTGTTGTACCAGGCCACGAAAGTCAAATAGCCGTGTTTCTATGGGCCCAATCCTAACTTCCCCACGAGATTTTTACATGCCCCAAATGTAAGGTTAGGCCTTAGAAGAACATCTGAATAAACCATCTGGTTCCTTTCAGTAGCCTACACAAGGAGAAATTCATAGGCTTTTATGAGATAGACTTACAGTCCTTTTGACAGAATTTCTAAAGTGTGTGTCTTTCAAATAAATGTGAAATTTGCCAGCTCCATTTTGAAGAGTTGGCCTCAGCAGCACATCTCTGATTTCTTTCTCCAGTAAAAGCCTTGGAACAAATCTTATGTTAGCACAAGAAACATATTCTCAGCTCTATAAAACATTTCCAATATCTCTCCAAGCTTGTGAGTGAACATTTAAAATAAACTGTTTCCATGTTTTCTTATTTTTATTCCTAAGTATTTTACTTCAGTTGTTTCCTTTCTGTTTGGTTGATTTGTTTTTTATTTTTTTATACATTAAGAGTACAATTTTTCAAACATGCTCAATGTTGGTCTAACGCTGCTCCCATCGAAGTCAATGCGAATTTTACTGTTGACTTCAACAGAAGCAGACAGGCCAATGCTGGGCGCTGTTGAAAATCCTACCCTGATCTTATTTGATTCCCTGTAGTTTGACTGGAATATGCATACTTTTGGGGTCTGATCCTGAGAGGTACTAAACATCCAAAATCCCTAGGGCTTTTGATGGGAGCTAAGGTTGCTATGACTTCACAGGACTGGGCCCTAGTTTTGTTTTCTTCTAGGAAAATCAAGAGGAAAAAAATAAACTGTATTTTCCAGTTGTATGTAAAAGACTTCTTTTCAATACTCTTGTCTATTTGCCATAGTACTGAATTAGCCGATAGCAAAGCATCCCTGAATAACCTGTTTGCAAAATCAGATCAATTTGAAAGATATTAATCTCATAGAAGTCCTGAGCCTACTACTTTTAGTTAGTATTTGCATGAGTAAGGACTGCTCATGTGAGGAAGGGTTTGCAGGAACAGGGCCTGAAGCAACTAATTTTCAAAGTTATCTTTTTAATCTCTGTTATACATATATATTTTAAAACAAGAAGGATTACCCAAAAACAGAATGGCAGTCATTCTAGTGAAAACGGTTTGCTAACATGACGAGTTTAATTCACTGGCTCCTTGTAATCAAGATCTAATAAACCGTACCTTTATATAAGTCCCATACATAGCCTGTATTGTTACAATCAATTGAACTACTTAAGGCTTTGAGGCTAACTGGAGGCATTTTTGCTTCCCTCTGTTTTATGGCACAACCTTAGACACAATGTGTAAAAAGGTCAAGACATCATGTAGGCTTTTGCATTAAGCAGCAGAACACTAATTAGTTTTAGTAACAATGAGTTTTTGTGCGTGTATTCTAATATTTGGATGTCTAGCTTTGCTTGAAAACAGAGTAAAAAAAGATACAACCTATCGTCTATTCTTTTGTTGCCCTGTTCTATTGATTATTTTAAAACCCATCATGTATTTTCCAACGGTAGTGGTAAAGATCCTAATTCTACTCCCTCCGTTATAATTCAGTTCCATTTCTAAAGCCAAGCACCATAAGAAAATAGAATCTGACAGGCAGAACTTTTTCTTTTAATGTGATTCTTGTAATAAACTTCAGGTATTGTTTCTCAATTTTTCTAAAAAATATGAACTTTTAGCACCATGCTAACTTATGATGCACCAATAATAATAGTTTACCCCAGTTCTGTCTTTTACAGTTGTGGTATTGTCATGATGTATTTACTCACTATTCTCAGGAAATATTTTTGCCTTATTTTCTTCTATAGAAACTGAGCCCAGATACTAGGATGATGGACAAAAGTTTGGAATAACAATAATAATTAGCTAAATTAAGAGGTTAGTAAGAAAGAATTAGGGATCAAGTGCTCTTTTATAGGTATCATATATCTCTAGGTAAAAGTATAATTAAATTTGCTCAGAATCTAACTTGTATATGGGAGAACATACTCAATAAGGCTCTGATCCTGCAAACATATACATGCTTAACTTTTACACATTGAAGTGAAAGAGACTACTCGTGTGTAAAGTTAAGCACATGCATAAGTGTTTGTAGGATTAGAGCCTTAGTCTGTTGACCCTTCTGTTCCTCCATATCTGTACGTACATCATCTAACACAATGGAGTTCTCATTCTGGCTGAGTTGCTACTGGAAGATAAATGTTCAATATCAATGTTAATAATAATCTTAGAATACATATCCAAGCACTGGAAACCCCTATCTTTCCACCATTAGAAGCATAACTTCCATCTTCAGTGCAGAATAACACTTTATTCCAAACAGGGGCGGCTCTATGTATTTTGCCGCTCCACGCACGGCAGTCAGGTGGCTTTTGGCGGCGCGCCTGTGGGCAGTCCGCTGGTAACGCGGATTCGGCGGCATGCCTGTGGGAGGTCCGCTGGTCCCGCTCCTTCGGCGTACCCGCCGCCGAATTGCCGCTGAAACCACGGGACCGGCGGACCTCCCGCAGGCATGCCGCCGAAGGCAGCCTGACTGCCGCCCTCACGGCGACCGGCAGACCACCCCCCGCGGCTTGCCGCCCCAGGCACGCGCTTGGTGCCTGGAGCCGCCCCTGATTCCAAACAATGATACTGGATAAAGTACAGTACTTAGGAATGAAAGTGTTTCAGAGAACCAAGCAAATTCAAAAGCACAATCCAACAGCCACATGACAGGCCCAGAGGCAGCAGTAATGGCAGCAGTACAAAGGTCTAAAGAGCTTAAAGAAGAAAGAAGACAAAAGCTACCACAGGAAAGAATCTGTCACAGCCTAGTATCTGGATTCGAATGAGTAAAGTGTGGTGTAAAAAGAACTTGGATCCACCCTGCTAGCAGAAACAGACAAGGAGGAAGCATAAGGCAAAGAGGAAGCAAATAGATTGTCACTCTTTCATTTTATTAAATACAAAACAAATATTTTATGCCTGTTTCAACCATAAAATCACCATAGAGCACTTGTGCTAATGTTTTCAGTAGTAAATCGAAAAGTGTCCTACTACTGCCGTACTGGGTACTGCCAACCCTAAATGCTCAAAACTCCTGAGACAGGGCTCCAAAGTCATCATTCAATGAGACAAGTCTTGGAATGAGGTATGACTCCAAGTGAGCATGGTTGGCAGAATTTTATGGGTTTGGGAGAAAATGCTGGGGAAAGGCCTAATTTGTTGAATTCAGATCTGAATCCAAGCTTTCCCTAAGTTTGGCAGCATTTAGATTCTGGTTCCAATCCCATCCTGCACACAGTCCCAGGACAAAATGTTCAATATAAAATCTGCATCTGGAGTCCAACGTCCCCACATCTTGCGAGGGTCATATCCTGGGCTATAATTTGGCCTATCTCTAAAAAAAAAAAATCGGTATGTTTTGAACTGTGTTCAGAATCTAGAAAAGTTTTCCTGTTGTCTACATGTTAGGGGTTAGAGAGCTGACTCTCAGGAGGTTTGAGAACAAAGACAAGTTACTTATAATCTAAGGGTACAGCTACACTGCAGTTGGCGCGGGCTTCCCAACTCAGATAGACAGACAAGTGCTAGCTTTGCTTGAGCTAGTGCACTAAAAATAGCAGCGTAGCTAGGCAGCTGCTTGGGCTAGCTGCCCGAGGATACATCCCGAGGGGCTGGGCAGGTTCATACTTAGGTGGTTAGCCTGCGTGCCACAGCTGCCTGTGCTACCCCCCAACTAAACTGCTATTTTTAGCAGGCTAGTTCATGCAGAGCTCGCATATCTGTCTACCTGAATTGGGAAGGAGACGCCCAGCTGCAGGGTAGACGTACCCTAGGTATAAGACTGACACAACAGGTGGATACAGAGGAAGTACAAGGAAACAGTTAGACGATACTGGTACTGGTCAGTGGCTTTAGCAGACCATCTGTTATGCACTTATGAACAAATGACAGTTCTAGCTGTGAAATGTCCATTCAGAACAAAGGGCGGGTTTTCCCTAGTTCTTCTGAAGGTGCACAAGGGAAGTGGGGAGAGCACAAAGATCCTTCCAACCATAGGCGCCGACTCCATGGGTGCTCCAGGGCTGGAGCACCCATGGAAAAAAAATTAGCGGGTGCTTAGCACCCACTGACAGCCAGCTCCTCCCCCCCCTCCTGCCTGCCGGCAGCCCCACTGATCAACTCCTCCCCCTCCCTTCCAACGCCTCCTGCGCCCCGCAATCAGCTGTTTTGTGGCATGCAGGAGGCTCTGGGAGGAAGGGTGAGGAGAGGGGATGGGATGTGCTCGGGAGTGGGCAGAACTGGGTGGGAAGAGGTGGGGTGGGAAGAGACGGGGTGGGGACTTGGGAGAAGGGGTGGGTTGGGGGCAGGACCTGGGGCGGAGCGGGGGTGGGAAGAGGTGGGCCGGGGGTGGGGACTTGGGGGAAGAGGGTGGGTGAGTGCAGGACCTAGGGCAGAGTGGGTGGTTTAGCACCCCTCGGGCCCAGGGAAAGTCGACGCCTATGCTTCCAACCGCTTGCACTCCCCACTCAAGGGCCAGGGACAATAGCGGTCTCTACCTTTGGTAGTGGCTCTGCACTGTGGTTAAATGCCAGAATCTAACCTAGAGCATGTTAAAGGCCATGTTCCAGTATGTTTACTTGTGTTGAGTAGCATCTTACTACATGAGAAGTCCCGCCGATGGCAAAGGGACTGCTTATAGGGGCTGGTAATAATTAATGAGAGTGTGGGTGTCAGAATCTGCCCTAAATCCTTTCTGGAAATGTCACTGACCTATCTGCATTTCTAGGGGAAGGCTGATGGTTTAGCTTCCCTCACTGTTTGTGCTCCTCTGTATATATGTTAGTTGGAAACTGGATTTTGTTTTCTTAAGCCTCCATTTCTTACTTGTTTTTACCCACTGTATATTTTGCAGGCAAAACTGTAAATATTTCTAAAGAACGTGGCTACTAGTGCATCGTGATACCATGTGTCCTGTTACCTAACTCAATATTTTTAATTACTTGCCTTTATTGGTGAGACAAAATGTAGAGTCAAGTTTCGACTAATACCTTTTATTGGACTAATGCTGCAATATTGACAGTCAAGCTTTAGGGATGTAGAAAACTCCCCTCCAGGTCAGGAAGGGATTGACTCTGAAGAATGGATTCCTATACCCAGACAGCTTGTTTGTCAATATTGTATAGTTAGTCCAATAAAACGTATTACTGAAAAGTTGGTTCTAAATGTAGTCTGTAAAGAAAATATTTGAGCTTTTTAGGCCACACAGTTATGACTTCTTATAAATATCTAATTTGTGTGGAATCACCCCAAATTAGGAGGCTGATATTAGTGGCCCTTATGGTGGCTACCATTTCTTATTGTAAAAACATCCCTCTGTCCAGATCTTCAGCTGCGTCAATTCGTATAGCTCCATTCCATCACTGTTCACGCTGATTTACACAGGCTGAGAATCTGGCCTGGGGTTCTTACTTTGAGTATTTGTCGCGTAATTCTGTTCAGTGAGAACTTTTTATAGCCATATACAAATATCTCATTCAAATTACAAGCAGCAAGGAAGTCCACCCCACAGAAGAGTTGCAGCCACTTGTATCTGATCTGATTTGGCCCATTTATACCCTATAGTATTTAAGAATGGTAAGATGGGGCAGATATATCTATTATCCTTCATTTTTATTTGTATTATAATAGCGCCTAGAATTCCCAGTCAGGATCAGGGCTCCATTGTGGGAGGTACTGTTCCAAGAGACAGTCTGTGATCCAAAGTGTTTATAGTCTAAGGCCCTGGTCCTGCAAACAGCTCCAAGTGGTGGGCCCCTGCACCTACACACAGCACATTTTTCTCAGACAGAATACCCGCTATCAATTCACACAGCACATATCTGATCTAGATTTATGTCGTTGAATAATAGTGTCATGAATGCTAAAGTGTCCATAGTTTGGCAAATCTACTTCAAACTCAGTTCATAAATAAAGCACAGCCACTCCTCCTTCTAAAATAATTACAGCTAGCCAAACATATATTTCTATTTTCAAACAGCAGGTGTTTTTTTTTAATGGAAAGTGTCTTTGTCGTCAGTGCTCTTAATAAACAAATTGAATAGTGACATGAGGTATTGACTGAAATATCTAGAAGAAACAAGAGCTACACACCAGGGAAGGCAGGAAAAGCTCTCAGCCCACATGGACATTACTCAGTGCTCAGAGAAACTCATAGACTCATAGTATCAGAGGGGTAGCCGTGTTAGTCTGAATCTGTAAAAAGCAACAGAGGGTCCTGTGGCACCTTTAAGACTAACAGAAGTATTGGGAGCATAAGCTTTCGTGGGTAAGAACCTCACTTCTTGCATCTGAAGAAGTGAGGTTCTTACCCACGAAAGCTTATGCTCCCAATACTTCTGTTAGTCTTAAAGGTGCCACAGGACCCTCTGTTGCTTTTTTCATAGACTCATAGACTCATAGACTTTAAGGTCAGAAGGGACCATTATGATCATCTAGTCTGACCTCCCGCATGATGCAGGCCACAAAATCTGACCCACCCACTCCTCGAATAATTCTCTCCCATGACTCAGCTGTTGAAGTCCCCAAATCATGATTTAAAGACTTTAAGTCGCAGAGAATCCTCCAGCAAGCGACCCCTGCCCCATGCTGCGGAGGAAGGCGAAAAACCTCCAGGGCCTCTGCCAATCTACCCTGGAGGAAAATTCCTTCCCGACCCCAAATATGGCGATCAGCAGAACTCCAAGCATGCGGGCAAGATTCTCCAGCCAGACCCACATTGACCATTGATACTAATTACCAGCGATGGCACGTTATTGACTTATTGACTAAAATCACATTATCCCATCAAACCATCCCCTCCATAAACTTATCAAGCTTAATCTTAAAGCCAGAGAGGTCTTTCGCCCCCACCGTTTCCCTCGGAAGGCTATTCCAGAACTTCACCCCTCTGACGGTTAGAAACCGTCGTCTAATTTCAAGCCTAAACTTCCCGACGGCCAGTTTATATCCATTTGTTCTCGTGTCCACATTAGTACTAAGCTGAAATAATTCCTCTCCCTCCCTGGTATTTATCCCTCTGATATATTTAAAGAGAGCAATCATATCCCCCCTCAGCCTCCTTTTGGTTAGGGTAAACAAAGCGAGCTCCTCGAGTCTCCTTTCATACGACAGGTTTTCCATTCCTCGGATCATCCTAGTAGCCCTTCTCTGTACCCGTTCCAGTTTGAGTTCATCCTTCTTAAACATGGGAGACCAGAACTGCACACAGTACTCCAAATGAGGTCTCACCAGCGCCTTGTATAACGGAAGCAGCACCTCCTTATCCCTACTAGAAATACCTCGCCTAATGCATCCCAAGACCGCATTAGCTTTTTTCACGGCCACGTCGCATTGCCGACTCATAGTCATCCTGCGATCAACCAGGACTCCGAGGTCCTTCTCCTCCTCCGTTACTTCCAACCGATGCGTCCCTAGCTTATAACTAAAATTCTTGTTAGTCATCCCTAAATGCATCACCTTACACTTCTCACTATTAAATTTCATCCTATTACTATTATTCCAGTTTACCAGGTCATCCAAGTCTCCCTGCAGGATATCCCGATCCTTCTCCGAATTGGCAATACCTCCCAACTTTGTGTCATCCGCAAACTTTATCAGCCCACTTCTACATTCGGTTCCGAGGTCAGTAATAAATAGATTAAATAAAATCGGACCAAAAACCGAACCTTGAGGAACTCCACTGGTCACCTCCCTCCAACCTGACAGTTCACCTTTCAGTACGACCCGCTGCAGTCTCCCCTTTAACCAGTTCTTTATCCACCCCTGGATTTTCATATCGATCCCCCATCTTTTCCAATTTAACCAATAATTCCTCATGCGGTACCGTATCAAACGCTTTACTGAAATCGAGGTATATTAGATCCACCGCATTTCCTTTATCTAAAAAATCTGTTACTTTCTCAAAGAAGGAGATCAGGTTGGTTTGGCACGATCTGCCTTTCGTAAAACCATGTTGTAATTTGTCCCAATTGCCATTGACCTCAAGGTCCTTAACCACTTTCTCCTTCAAAATTTTTTCCAAGACCTTGCCTATTACAGATGTTAAACTAACAGGCCTGTAGTTACCCGGGTCACTTTTTTTCCCCTTCTTGAAAATAGGAACCACATTAGCTATTCTCCAGTCCAACGGTACCACCCCCGAGTTTACAGATTCATTAAAAATTATCGCTAACGGGCTTGCAATTTCTCTCGCCAGTTCCTTTAATATTCTCGGATGAAGATCATCCGGTCCGCCCGATTTAGTCCCGTTAAGCTGTTCGAGTTTGGCTTCTACCTCGGGTACTGTAATGTCAACCCCCCCTCCTTTATTCCCCTCTGTCACGCTGTCTCTATTCCTAAACCCTTCATTAGCCTCATTAAAGACCAATGCAAAATATTCGTTTAAACATTGTGCCATGCCTAGATTATCCTTAATCTCCACTCCATCTACAGTCTAAAGCGGTCCCACTTCTTCTTTCTTTGTTTTCTTCCTATTTATATGGCTATAAAACCTCTTACTATTGGTTTTAATTCCCCTCGCAAGGTCCAACTCTACACGGCTTTTGGCCTTTCTCACTCCATCTCTACATGCTCTGACCTCAATAAGGTAGGTTTCTTTGCTGATCCCTCCCCTCTTCCACTCTTTGTACGCTTTCTGCTTTTTCTTAATCACCCCTCGGTCATCCAGCTCGGCCTAAATCTCCTGCCTACGATCCGTTTTCCCTTTCTCGGGATACAGGCCTCCGACAGCTCCTGCAACTTCAACTTGAAATAATCCCAGGCGCCTTCCACCTTTAGATCCATAAATATGTTAGTCCAATCTACTTCCCTAACTAGTCGCCTTAATTTATTAAAGTTAGCCCTTTTGAAATCGTAAACCTTAGTCTCCGATTTAATTTTGTTAATCCTTCCATTTAGTTTAAACCGAATTAGCTCATGATCACTCGAGCCAAGGTTGTCCCCTACAACCATTTCCTCAATGAGGTCCTCACTACTCACCAAAACCAAATCTAAAATGGCATCCCCCCTCGTCGGTTCAGCAACTACTTGATGAAGGAATTCATCAGCTAGCACGTATAGGAAAATCTGAGCCCTATTATTGTTACTAGCATTTGTTCCCCAATCTATATCCGGGAAGTTAAAGTCTCCCATGATTACACAGTTCCTATTAGTATTTACTTCCCTAAAAACATTAAAGAGTTCCCTGTCCATATCCAGGCTAGATCCCGGCGGTCTATAGCACACCCCAAGCACTATCCCAGGGGAGGCTCTAGTAGTTTTTTTACCCAATGTGAGTATTGCCCAGACAGACTCCGTCTTATCCATTCCATCACTTATTATTTCTTTACAGTTTACCTCATTATTGACATACAATGCTACTCCCCCACCTTTACCTTTGTTCCGGTCGTTCCTAAACAGCACATACCCTTCCATACCTGTACTCCAGTCATGACTACCGTTCCACCACGTTTCGGTTATTCCTACGATATCCGGTCTCATTTCTCGGACCAGGAGCTCCAATTCCTCCATTTTGTTACCTAGGCTTCTCGCATTGGTGTATAAACATCTTAATTTATGCCGTTTAGCCTCCCTCCCATTTGTTATCCGATTTGGTACGGACACTGTACAGCCAGTATGACCTATTAGTCTAGTATCCATCCCCCCCGTCTTCCTTATGTCCAATCTCTTCCCCCCGGCTATGTCTGTTCTTGTCTCGTCACCCTCCTTCTCAATGTTGTAATTTGGCGTGGAGATTAACTGGACATCTCCCAACCGTCTCCCCCGAATTCCTAGTTTAAAACTCTCTTGATGAGATGAGCCAGCCTCCCTCCCAGAAGTCTATTTCCTTCCCTACTTAGGTGAAGTCCATCCCGTGAGAACAGTTGCCTGTCCCCGAAAGCCTCCCAGTGGCCATACATCCCAAAGCCCTCCTTATAGCACCACTCCCTTAGCCAACTATTTATCATCACAATCCTGTCAGCCCTTTGCTGCCCTTCTCTAGGAACAGGCAGAATCCCACTGAAAATGATCTGAGCCTCGATTTCCTTAAGCGTCTTCCCCAGCCTGGCATAATCTCCCTTGATTCTCTCTAGCGAGAACCTAGCCGTGTCATTCGTTCCTACGTGAAGGATGATCAAGGGGTTCTTACCTGCTCCTTTTAGGATCCTTTTCAACCGCAGGTCCACATCCCGTATCTTAGCGCCCGGCAGACAGCACACCCTTCTGTTCTCTGGGTCCGCCCTGGTCACAGGCCTGTCTAACCTCCTCAGTAAGGAGTCCCCAATCACATAAACCTGCCTTTGCCTGGTGACAGTGCGATCTACTAATCTATCCCCTGTTCCCTCTAGTCGCAACCCCTGTCTGTTCCTATTTTCCCTTATAGTCTCTCTTATGCCACCCTGTACTGTCCTGGGGCCCAGATTTGGTGCTGTCTCCATCAACTCCTCCCCTCTTTCTATGGGACTAGCTGCTCTTCTCTTCTTCCTCACCCTTCCCCCTTCAGTGACCATCTGCTGCACCCCTTCCTCATTATCCAAACACCCAAACCTGTTTCTGAGCTTGGGCTTAGGGTGGGGAACGCATGTTTTCTTCTTTAAAATATAGTGCTTTTTTTGCATTCAACTAAAAAATCAGCTTTGATGCTAAACCTCAGATTTAGAATATAGTATAATGTAAGTTTTGGAATGTTTGAGAAACACTGGACTAGAGATAACAAGGGGCCAAGACAAAACTCTTATGCACATGCTCAACATCATTATTAAGTCAGCAGGACTGAACCATGTGGTTAAGTGGACATTGACCATCCACACAGACCAGTAACGATGCTGGTTTCTAAGATTTAAAGGACACACATGTGCAGTAGGTAGCTAAATGTAAGTCCCTCTATCAATGACTGAAGGAAGGCGGAGTCAGATTTGCAGGCTTTTGAACTGATGGTTCCATGTAATCTACAAGGGTTAGAAGTCACCAAGCCACCTCTCCCTCACAATCCAGGAGGTTTCTGTAATCTCTGATAGGTAGTTTCTCTATTTAAGTATTCATATGTATTCATCATAGGAGCCTCTGAGCAGCATCAAGGAGTGTCAAGATGGTTTAACAATATGCCTGTGCATAATTTAATGGGTAGGGGCTTGAATCTCCTTTCACTCACACTGGTGTAAATCAGGAGTAGCAAATTAAATCTATGAAATTACACCAGTATAACTGGTGTAAATGAATCAAGACTCAGGCTTCATGTTCTCATAAAGTAAGATCACTCCCAAATTTCTGTAAGGTCATAGTAGTTTAGACCAGAGAGTGGTGAGGTAATCATTTCTAGCTCATTTTGCTATTTATCTTTTATATTATCATTATTCATGTGATTAAATAAAGCCCACAGAACACAATGGGCCTGGTTAGGAAAATGATTTCTTGCACATACATTTTAAATGAAATGCAATGGCACTTTGTGATTCAGACCTTAGTAGGCACAAAATTTAGAATAACTCTGTTTATCTGTGCAAACTTTCCTTAGCCTGTTGCAACTCCAAATGTCTTAACTGTTACGCATGGGTGTTTGGGAGAATATACTAAAGAAAAAGTTTACAAAGACTTAATTTTTCTCCTTCCTACAAAGGACTCCAAATCTTTACTATTCAGCACAGCTGCCTAGAATAGGCAACACTAGTGCTTTTGTCCAGTGATTCAAACTGAGTGGGAGTGAATACCATTAACCCTTAAAACAGAATTATCTTATTCTTTTGATTTCACTGCACACTATAATATGCTTGTGGCCATATTTGGAACACATCCGGTTTAATCTAGAAGGACACAGGAATAATAGATATCATTCAGATCATAATTAGCCATGTACTTGCAATAGCGGGATGTAAAGTAAAAGGAAAAACACTAAAAATGTTGTTTTTTTGGACCATGACAAAGAGCTTTTTAAATGAGTTTGGGCATTTTTAGTGTCTGACTCATGTCTGGAGGTCTTTGCTACACTCCAGAATCCTTTAACTTTTGTGTTTTTTATTTCTGTCTTTGACAATGACATGCTAATTAGCTCCGGGCTAATAGCTACTGCCTTTAAGTGCTTATTGCTCTCCTTTGTTTTCTGTTACGCGAAAATGTCAGAATTTTAGGTAGCATTGTGTCTGATCATGACAAGAGTGAAGGAAATTTTAGCATATCCTGTGACAACAGATTAGACTCCCTTCATCCAGGGCTTTTGCTAATAAATCAAAGTTTACTCTTTAGGACAAGTTTTCCATTTCAATGTTAAACTTATGTTTCTTATTGTTTTTCCTGTTACTGCATCATAAATACGCAAAAGGCACATGGGAATATACTCGGTGGAAATATCATTTGTAAGAGGCCATTGATTTATCAAGCCTATATTTATGTAAAGAACATTCAAATATATTTGTACACACTTTTATCCAAGTTTTACGTAAGGCCAATACATGGTAGGGCAGGACTTTGGGAGTTCAAGGACAGAGGGCCCAATCCTGTCCCAAAGAAGTCAATAGGACCTTTACCTTTCACTTCCAGGGGCTCTGGATCATGTCCAGAGTCTGCAAACACTTACTATTAGGTATAAACAAATGGAACCATTCATAACAGTAAATACCACAACTAACAGACCTTGCAGGATCAGGCCCTATGACCCCAATCATGCAAACGCTTATGTGCATAATTTTTCCCGTGTGACTGGTCATGTGAATTGAGTTATACACAATGCTTAAGTGGTTGTAGATTCAAGGCTTTAGTAGATACTCATACACTATAAATATGGGGTAAAATTTGCAAGAACACCTAAGGGATTTAGGACCTTACATCCCCTTGAAAGTCACATGGGGATTTTGAAAATTTTACCCTAAGTCCCATTTTCAAAAATAACGTAGGCCCAGACTTTTAAAGGTATGTAGGCATTGCTGCACTCTGTGTTGTAATGCTAATTTGAAAATGGGATTTAAGATCCTAAAAGGGATTTAGGCATGTCAGTTAGACATTGCAACACTCAGCGCAGCAATACCTAAACACCTTTAACGATCCAAACTGTAGGCCCTTAGGAGCCTAAGGATAGGTCTACACTAGAAGCGCTATATCGGCACAGCTACACCAATGCAGCTGTGATGCTGTAGTGCGCCTGGTAAAGACGCTCTAGGCTGACGGGGGAGCGCTCTCTCATCAGCATAATTACTCCACGTCCGCAAGAGGCGGACGCCATGTTGGTGCTGTCATAGTGACATAACGCTGTCTACATGGGGGAGTTAAGGTCAGTATAACTACGTGTCTGCGGGACGTGGATTTTTCACACCCCTGAGCGACATAGTTATACCAGCATAGGTTTGTAGTGTAGACCAGACCTCTGTCTTTTAAGGAGATCCTGGTAACCTGGGACACAATGTATGTCATCCTTTGCAGCTTTACACTGACTGAAATAGAAACATGGATCTGTGGCAGGCATTGTCCGAGAAAAGAAAACCCAGTCAAGTTGGTTGTGAAACCAGACTCCTGGCTTCCATAAAGGGAGGTAAAAGGCATAGGAAAGGTGGCTTAGAAAATCTCAGCCTAAAAAGTCAGGTTGCCTCAAAGGCAGATAGGCCCTCTATTTCCAATCATCCCATATTCTATATTTTGATCAAACATTTCACTAGTTCATGCTGAATCCCACTGATCCTTGAGAGAGAAACTTCTGCATGGTTTGGCACACTGTCAATGAACACTGTACTTTACAGAATGTGTAACAGACAAGTCCCTCATCGGCCGATCATACAATCTATACTAGACAAATACCATACACAGTGCAAGAAAGCACAGCGACGTTGTGGTACACAGGACAGCTTTGGGTAAGAAGTAGGTATTAAGGGGTTATATGGCGGAGAAGGATTTTGGTGCTCAGCACATCAGTAACTGGGAGACGTTCCAAGGGTAGGAGGCATGAAGAAGGTAAGAAGATGTGAGAGGGAGAGGAAAGCAAAGGGCCTAGTTATCCTGTCACTGACACTGATGTAAATGAGGAGTAATTCCAATGAAGGCAACGGGGTTACACTGACGTAAGCCAGGTGGGAGAGGAGACTCAAGCCCAAAGAAGCAGATAAAAGTGGATGTGGATGAGCAGAGGGAATGAGAAACAGATGAGATGCAGAATGCAGTAAAACAGATGTAGACGGTAGTGGGTGTAAAAACAGAAACAGACTCAATGTCACAGTTTTGCTACGATAAATATTTATCATAATGTCTCGGGTTAAGAAGACTGCAGCATCTGGGCAGCCACCATGCAACTTCATGAACAACACATCAGTGGCAGCAACCACTGCACAAAGGCTTCACCAGATGAAGGCTCTAATTGGCTGTGTGATAGTAAGGGAGGAATTCTGAGCATCGCTGTACAAAACAAGAGTCTTCCAGAGAGGTTAAATTGGATCTGACCATCATCTCGTAGTCTCAGAATGAAGCTGGCGGGAATGATTAAGCAAAAGCAATGTGAGGAAAGGCTAAACATTCCTGGAGGCTTAACAAAAAAAGAAAAGAAAAGCTTAGAGTAGTTTTTTGACTATGGTTTTTACCCCTCCCCCCCCCACTCCCCAAAGAACTGAATGATAAACAGTGCCGGCTTTAGGCCGATTCCCCTCATTCCCCCGAATTGGGCCCCGCGCCTAAGAGGGCCCCGCACCTAAGAGGGCCCCTTGCCCTAAAGAAGAGCGCCTAATTTAGGTGTCTTTTTAATTTTTACTCACCCTGCGGCGGTCCGGGTCTTCGGCGGCACTTCAGCAGCGGGTCCTTCACTTGCTCCGGGTCTTCGGCGGCATTTCGCCGGCGGGTCCTTCGGTGCCGTGAAAGACCCGGAGCGAGTGAAGGACCCGCTGCCGAAGTGCCGCCGAAGACCCGGAGCGCCGCAGGGTATTCAAATTGGGCCCCGCACTTCCTAAAGCCGGCCCTGAGAAAGAGAATGCTCAAATGGCATGAGAAACATGGAAGCAGCCACCAGGGACTCAAAGAAGAAAAAAACAAACTAGGGACCAGTATCAGGCTAGAGACCATAGTGACAACAGGCAAAGCTAGGAATGCAGAGAAAATAGCAGAGCCGGAAATACAGCATTGATGGCCACATACAACAATCTGACTAAGAAGATACTGAGTCCTGTTCTCAACAAGACATTGAGTCATGTTCTTACGCACACAAAAATCTCTAGCTTGAGTTAAATGGTGCTTTAAAGTTAAGCTAGCTGGCCTATCAGGGGCTTGAATGCCACTGAAGCCTGAGCTAATAATGCAGTGGGAACTCAGCTATAATGCTGTCAGCCCCCAATTTCCCTCTCAGGGGTATTCCTTGTGTCCATCTCCCTGCTTCATCCAGACCAGAAGTTATCTCCACCCAGTATAAATACCCTACTTCAATGTTTGGGCCTTATCTTAGCATGTGGGTCTCTGTAACTATAGAATCTATAGCTCTGCTATATTTGTTCACTCAGATGGTGTTTGGGGGAAGACCTTCTTCCCAGTGTGTGGCTTCCTGGGTTAAGGCTGACACCGAACTGCTTGGGCAGTCATGGTGTGGTGCCAGCAAGACTTATGTATCATCTAAACTGTCTGAGGATGGGATCCACTGGACTGACCACCAGTACTGGAACAAGATGAAATCCCTGAAGACACTGTACTGCCAGGCAAATGACCACAACTCCCAGACTGGTAAAAATCCAAAGACTCACCAGACTACAAGCAGTTTGACTGGGTACTCTCCGGGCCCCCAAATATGGAGGCTGTCTACATCCTAGACAGCTCAAGGGCCCTGGGGAAGTTCATGGGTGACTGAATGTGGAGGAGACTGAGGAGGACCCAGAATCAAGGCAAGTCCCAGTCACAGCAATCTTGGTTGAGGTGGAGCAAGCGCTCACCACTGTGGGCCACAGCTACTCTGGGAGGAAATGGAGGAACAGACGGGAAAGGGAAGAAGTGACACAAGAACAAGCATCAGTTCTGCCTCAGAAGGACGTGAGTCACTGTTGCTATTTTGGTTAGGAGGGATATGACATAAGGGGCCTAACATTGTCTGTGTAGGACCAAAGTGCACAAAGGGATGCTGTGTGGTGGAGGACAAGCTTTAGGAAAGCCAGTCGTAGCTTCCCTTCTGGGGTGGAAATCACCGTGGCCCCCTTCTGTCCTGGCATCCAGCCCTTCCCCTCATGGTACCCAGAGAGAAGGCTTTAGGTAATGTTGCTTTTATGTTGCCTTCAGGTGTGGTAAATACCATTCCCCCATCCCACCCTGGTCTCCACACACAGCCCCAGCATCCATCTGTCCCTCCCCTTCCCAGGATCCAGTGAGACTGCTTTTGTGTCTTCTGGGAGTGACAACCACCATTGCTCAACAAGATGTCATTGAACCGTCCTCTGCCAGGTGCTCTGATATCAGTGTTCAGCTGCATGACCATGGCAGTGGGCGCAGACATCCATATCATTAGGAGGAATAAAGTTTCAATTGTCCCAATTTAAAAAGGCCTGATCGTCAGAATACCCTGGCATCATGTACTCTGCCCGGGAGCCACCACCAGTGGTCCACCAAAGCCTGCAGCTTTCCACGAACCACAGTAATTACTGCCTTGCAGACCTCCATCACCACAGCACCGATTGCTGATTTCTTGACACCAAACTGATTAGCCACTGACCTGTAACAGTCAGGGGTAGCCAGCTTCATTATGGCAATAGCTACCTGCTTCTGGATGCCAGAGCAGGTCTCAACTGTGTATCCTAGCACTGAAGGGCTGGGGCAAGCTCCTTGTGCAGTTCCAGGAAGGTGGCCTTCTTCATCATAGGGAAATTCTGTTCCCATTGCTGGCCATCCCAGCACTGTGTTACACTTTTTGAGGTCCAGAACTGCCTGTCTTGTATAACCTGCAAGACATAGGGAGATTGCACAGCTCTGAAAGTCTGTTACATGTCTCCACGCCATCATAGCTACAAGTAGCTTGCGCAGTCGCCTCGGGAAAGCATGTTGTCGGCTTCTCAGGATGACAAACTGCTACTGAAAGGCTCTTCACTGAGTCTCGTTCCCTGTATTCGGCCTCTTTGTCTGAAATGACAGTTGTATTAATATCAGCGTTTCACAAAGCTCATTGTTCAGAGCGGGATCCACAGCTTCCCACCAGCATGCAGGCAACGAACACAAGTGGAAGTGGCATGCTGGAATAAGCTGCTGGGCAAACACCATTTACATCCAGGTGCCCAGAACAGACTGAAAAGTTTTTCTGACCTACACCCCGAAAGTTTGGAAGGAGCAGCTCAGAATACTGCAGTGCCAAGAACAAGGGATATGCTCCCAGAAGGCAAGCGCCTCCACTCCAGTCAGTACTGCAACAGTGTGCATGCAGTGATTCAAAGATGACTCGAGGTACCTTTGCAGTGTGGCTGCTCTTGCTAGAATTAGACTAGCCTGAGTACCTCAAATGTACTAACCTGCAGTAACCATACAGTGAAAATAATCCCTCGCTCTCAGGAAGGAAACAGACACACTTAAAATTTCATCATAACACAGGACGTTTGGATCATTATGGCCAAAAGTTTCAAAAGTAACTAGCAATTTGATGTTCCTCAATTTTTGGGTGACCAACGTGAGACACCTTAAAGGGGCCTGATTGTCAGAAGATGGGTGCTTGCTCTGAAAATCAGGCCCCTTTTTAAGGCATCTCAAATTGGGGATCCAAAAACTGAAGCCCCCAAATTACTAGTTACTTTTTAAAATCTTGGCTTCTATTACTTTAATTGTAGATCCACTCCTCTAGCAGGTTATACAAGAATGAATCTGGGGAAACTTTTGCATTTGTAAAGAAATGTGTATTAAACTCAGTTCTGCCTCTTGCAGTAGCTATGCTAAACCTTTCTATTTCATAGTGCTATTCTTCTAGGATATCAAAGCCCCTTTACAAAGGTGGGTAATTATTATTATTCCCATTGTACAGACAGAAAATCTGAGGCATAGAGTCAAAGGGAAAGAATTCAGCTCCCTGGATTCTCACACTGTGCTTTGACCAGTGCACCATACAGATTTTCCAGTGCAAAACTAGATAGGGGCAACAGTTTTTAATTTGACTGGTGGTAAGCGTTTGCATGCTCTCTCTCTCTCGCTCTCTCTCTCTCACACACACACACATCCCTATTCTTTAAGGAGGATTGTGCCACCACTGCTGAGCTGCAAGCTACAGTTAACATGAGATTATAAGGCTGACTTTAGCAACTCGAAAAGAAATTTCTTGCATGACACTGGTGTTGCTACTGGGTCATAAGGCTAGTAATAAATCATATCCATAGCTTATAAGAGTATTGCTTATTGCCCCATGCTGAGTCACTGTGTCAGGTCTATATAAAACAGATTTTCAAGATTTAACTGAGACAACTTAATAGAGAAGGGAAACCACATACATTTTGGTATCTACTGGGGCCCACATTGTGCAAGAAAAAAGGCAGATATTGACCAAACAAGGTTTCTCAGTACAGAGTGGGATTGAAGTTTCCCATGCCAAACACTGGATCCTGAAGATAATATAGCCTGGGAGAATAGTAGAAAAAGTGGAGGTGGATAAGGGAATAAAGGAGGTGAAAAATGATTAACTCAAATTGCATTGCAAAGTAGGATGTTCTGTGGTTAGGGAGAATTCCTTGAGAAAGAATAATGGTAAGAAAAGAGGACTTCCCACACTAGCTTTGACCAATGGTCCATCTAGTACCTGCTGTAAAACCTCCATAACAGACGGTGATGCAATATTGTGCCCATTGGGGAAGTTTCTTCCTAATGCCAGGCAATCTGTGGTGATTTATGCATGTGGGCTCATATACTAATTAGAATAAAAATGTATCTGTGGATATTCTCGTTGTTCATATCATTGTCTAATTTTTTTTTCAATCCTATTAAACTTTTTACCAGGAGATCTAGTGGCAGTGAATTCCACAAGCTAATTATATGCTGTATGAAAAAGCATTTCCATTTTGGTTTAAAATGTTACATTCCATTGCATGGAGTGTGCCCTCATTTAGAAAAGGAGTGTCAAACTGATATTCTTCTGTATCATTCATCATTTTATATTATATTTTTCTATCCTACCAACTCTTATTAGCTTTCTCCCTAAACTAAGTATAGAAATCCCCATCTTTTTAATCAACTCTGATAAGTAAGGTTTTCATGCTCCAATCATATATATTGTCCTCCTCGAGATTTTTTATATTTCTGCTATAACTTTTTTGAAACAAGCTGGCCAGAAGCGAACACAATATCCAAGGTGGGAGTCTTCCTAGCATGGATATAATTTTCAGTATAATTCTCTATCCCTTTCTAAATACATCTTGTTTGCTTTTCTGACCATTGTTATACATTGAGAAGATGTTTTCATTGAGTGTCCACAAGAATGGTGGTCTTTTTCATGGTTACTATAGCCATAGCATACGGAACAGATGGCTCAGACACTGAATTTTAAAGAGTGGGCCCTGTGCAGTTTTGCATTAGAAAAGGAAGAATGTGTATAAGCAAAAATTCCGAAGAGACACCAAACTTACGGTCCTGATCCTAATTTAAATTAAGATCCTTCAGGTACGGTCAAGGGTACTAAGGTGGAAGGGACCTGAGTGTAAAGGAAAATCAGGACTTCCCTCTCAACTCACTGGAGTGTTTTTGTTGCTTTTGATACCTAGAGTTTTTGTGTGAGGAGAACTGAATGCAGTCATCAAACTGGACACCTAACCTGTGAAGATATTCTCTTTGAGCATTTTGCAGAGTATATGTGCATACAACGATAGCTGTCTCACATAGCTGGCTGTTTGAATTTAACATGATGCCATTTGAGCTGGGAGGTGCTATACCTTCTTTCCAAAGGTGGATAGATGACAAGGTATTGGAGCATTCTATTATTTTATCTACCTAGCCTGTCAGACGGTTGTTCCCAGAACTGTAAAGAATAAGTTGGATGTTTCAAGACAAATATTACAAAAGCACAGGGATTGTCCTGGTCACGTTAACAGTTAAGGCACATACATATTGTGTTGTAATAGAAGGCAGGAAACAGGGAATTGTTATTTCTTTCATTAACACCTTTCAACTTAGAAGGAATCCTTAGCAAATATTTCAGTGGTCAAGAAATAGGGATGTGTCTTAATGTACATTTTATAATGTATCTCCTCTCTGCTGCAGGGGGGAAGGATAGCTCAGTGGTTTGAGCATTGACCTGCTAAACCCAGGATTGTGAGTTCAATCCTTGAGGGGCCACTTAGGGATCTGGGGCAAAATCAGTACTTGGTCCTGCTAGTGAAGGCAGGGGGCGGCTGGACTCAATGACCTTTCAGCATCCCTTCCAGTTCTATGAGATAGGTATAGTATTATTTTTATTTATGGCCAATAATTCATAAACTGTGTATTTCAGCCACATACAGGGTCAGCAGAGTAAATTTCTGTTTAAAGAAATATCATGTAGTCTGATCTCCTGCATAGGACAGGCCCTAGATCCCTATCCAGTACTTTCTGTATTAAACCCATAACGTCTGTTTGAGCTACAGCATATCTTTAGGGAAGACATCCAGTCTTGATTTAAAATCATTAATACAATGGATGAACATATACTTAGCAAGGGCAACCACAAAGTATGTTAGCATCAGGAACATGGAATCTGAAATATTCTTTAGATAAGATGCCTCAAAACAGATGTTATTGGACAATTAAATCTCAATGTGTATGTTAAAAGTAAATAATACTTTATAAAACCTCGATTATAGGGTGGGATCCACAAAGGGACTTAGATATTGCAATGCTGAGCATCATGCTGCCTAACTTTTAGGCACCTGGAAAATCATAGGTTCAATATTCCCCAAAGCCAGGCTAGGCACCTAGGCTCCCTATACAATGACTGGGGAGGGATAGGTGCCTAAGAATGTAAGAACGTGATTCAGAGAAGCCAGCACGCCTAAATTAGCCAATGGGAGATGCAGACAAGAGGCGTGTGTGCTAAATCCCGTTCCTCTCTCAGAGATTGGTGCCTAAATCCAGGCTGCAGGGAGGTGCCTATGTCATCCAGGAATGGGAACCCGCTGCCTGGAGTCAGGCAGCTTAGGCACCTAAGCCAGTTTTTGAGGAACTGAGGTGCCTGCCTCACTCCACACAAAATGACAGCTGGTGCCCTCTGCACCCCTAACTTTTAGCCCAGTGGTTAGAGCACTTGCCTGGGACATGAGAGACCCAAGCTCAATCCCCCCTCTCTGGCAGAGAGGGAGAAAGAATCAAACGGGGGAATCTCCCCTCTCTCAGGCATGTGCTCTAACTACTGGGCTACAGGATATTCTGATGCACAGCTTCTTCAGTCTTTCCTGTTGAAGCTGTTGCACTGTGGCTAACTAATGAAAGAGTGGTTGGAGTAGGGGACATGGACCCTGGGTCACCCACCTCCCTGGTGGGTGCCCTATCCACTGGACTTCCCATTCTTTCTCTCTCTCTCTCTCTCTCTGGCCTAATGAGAGTTTAAGTATTTATCTGAACTGGAATAGTCAGGAGAGGGAGAGGGGGAAATGGCAATGACGCTGGGGTCCAGGTTCCCTGCTCCAATCACTTGTTCATTGTTTATCCACTGTGCAACAGCTTCAGCAGGGGAAATTGAGGTCAGAATATCCCATAGCTCTGTACTCCCGCTGAGTACGCCTACTGGATCAGACCCTGCACATGTCTTAAGCATCTGAATGCCTATTTACCCCTGGTTCGTAAATCACTCTGGGTCTTAGGCGGGAGATAGGTGTCCAGACCCCTAGAGGAGGAAGCAGTGCATGTGCCCAGAGGCAGGAACATAGGTATGTAGAGAACTTTTACTCTGAAAAACTTGGGTGCCAAGGGAGTTTAGATGCCTGCAGGGTTTGATGGGAATTTTGTTGATTGCAATGGAGACAAAACTTTGACTTAGGTGACTACGTCTGGGATTTAAGCTCTTAAGTACCTTTGTGGATCCCATCCATGGTGTATTTAGTACGGTAGCAGTGTATCTTCCGCATTCTAGCAGGAATAAGAGGTTAAAATAATTTTGGGTGCTCAAGTAATAGAAAAATCCATACTAGGATTGGTACCTTTCTTATCCACTGTATTCTAAGTAGAATACGGAAAATCATGTATTGTAGCCCAGTTAAGTCGAATTTATTTAGATAACATCCAGTCCTCACGGAGAGTGTATTACAAGGACTGCTCTTAAACTGCTTTGAAGAAACTGAAAAATACACATGAAGGCATGTGACAAGAGAAAGCAAGAAATTAATGCACATAAGAATTTACAGGTATCAATTCCTGCTAAAGGTCATAAGTAAAATTAATCTTAAATGGGAAGCGGATTTCCCATTAGTGAAATATTCATCGTGCCTCATGAATGCAGGATTGCTCAGTACATCTCTAGTAACAAGGTTAACTCTGGCCAGTACTACTTATCATCTCAAGAATTATACAGGTGTTGTGGTCAGAAAACAAAGATAGTTAACTGGAATATGCAGAAGATACTACCTTCCTGCAAAAAATATTAATTGTGGTGGTACTACAACTGGCAGAAATGAGAGCCGATGAAAATATTGGGACCTGAATGGCAGTTTCTCCCATGACAAAGTTAGAGCTGGTGGTGTGTGAAAGCTAGGAGTGTTACTAGAAAAAAATCAGAAGAGATTTGGTGGGAAGGGGAGGGGGAGGAGGACCATATATTTTTTACTGTGAGTGATTTATTTAGGACCCAGGCTACGAGATGGATATAAGATGGGAAACAGCTATAGGAGAAAATGGCATTTCATAGGTTTTGCAGATTATTCTCTAAAAGGAGAAATATTCTGGAATATAAAGAAGAGAGGATATAAAGCCAGTATCTGTCTGCAGTTAAGAGAGGTCTCCCAAAGACACACAGATCCAGAAAGGTGAATACCCAAACATACGATGGTAAAGAAAGAGGGAAAGGAGGAGCAGGAAGACAGATCTAAAAGTAGGCACTGAGAGTATAACCACCAGGTGGTTGGGAAATGTATGACATATGGGGAGCTTAGAAGAAGATCAGATGGCAAAGGGAATGATTGAGTGGATGCCAACAGGGAAGAGGCCACATGAAAGACCAAATCCAAGAAATTGGGTCTATGTATCCAAAGCTCTGCATGACAGAGTTAAAGCAACGAGATAAATGAATCAACTCTCAAAGCTGCTACAATGATGGATAAGGCTGGTAGGATCAGCAGCCAACATAGTACTGAGAGGTTCTGGAAACATCTAGAAAAACACCCTGCTTTTTTTGCAGGGAGAGGGAGGGGGAGGCGGTGTTTTGTTTTAGTCTGGCAGACATATAGAGCATGAACAATTGTATTTTATTTGCGGTCTTAACAGTCATTTTGTTTTATAGATTTTGTATCAAGACACTAAATGTGAAAACTAAGAGCATATTATGGGTTCAATCCTGCAAGACGTTCTGTGCCTCTTATGAGGTGCTGAGCTCCCTCAGCTCCCACTGGGCCAAATCCAAAGGTGATATTGAGTTTTTACTCTGGCCTTATTCAGGCAAATTCCCAGGAAAGCCAATAAGAGTTTATCTAACAAAGGATGGACCTCAGAATTTGGCCCACTGAATCAGTGGGCATTGAGGATGCTCGCTAACTTGCAGAATGAGGCCCAATAAGAATACACACCTGAAAAATTGACAGCCCAGTCAGACTTGTATATACTGGCAGCACCTTAATGCAGTTTCTAGCTGTTCTGGAGATACCTTTAACTGCATGCACGCTTAGAGGAATAGGTTGCAGTTTGAATGAAGATCCCAAAACATTTCACAGGGTATGTCTATACTACCCACCGGATCGGTGGGCAGCAATCGATCCAGCGGGGGTCGATTTATCGCACCTAGTCTAGATGTGATAAATCGACCCCCGAGCGCTCTCCCGTCGACTCCTGTACTCCACCGCCGCGAGAGGCGCAGGCAGAGTCGACGGGGGAGTGGCAGTAGTCGACTCACTGCAGTGAAGACACCGCGGTGAGTAGGTCTAAGTACGTTGACTTCAGCTACGCTATTCACGTAGCTGAAGTTGCGTAACTTAGATCGATTCTCCGCCCCCCCCACTCCAGTGTAGACCAGGCCAAAGTGTCGTTCTGCTCAGGGAGTGCTGGGATTAAAATGAGGCTCTTCTCCACTCGTGTCCATGCATGGTCTGAGAATAAATGTGCGTGTCTCTCTTCAATCAGCAATGTCCAGATCCCTTGCACACTGAGCTTTCTTTATAAATCAAAGGTCAGTTGTGCCGAGTGAAGACAAAATCCCTGTTTTGTCTCACAACAATATAAGCCTTTTGCTCTAAGTAAGGGCCACAGTTGCTTTAAAAATAAAGTTCAGAGACTTTGTTTCCATTGAAAACAATTATTTTGGGTTCATTCTCCTAAGGTGCTGAGTGCCCCCAACTCCCACTGAGCTCAATGAGAATTGAGGGGGCTCAGGACTGTGCACATCTCAGGGAACCTCCTAAGGGCCAGATCCTGCAAATAGTTCAGACTAACGGTACTGCTTACTCCTGTGAGTAGTCCCTGCAAGCCCTCACGACTGAGGATGGTGCTTACTGCCTGAGTATCCCATTGGTAGTATTCACTACTCCCCGTAGTAAGGGTTTGCTGAATCAGGACCTAACTAAACATTTTAACTCACCAAGTTACATGCAATAGTTGGAAGAAAAATTAAAATTGCAAGGAAAATTTCCAGTTCATTAACATGGATGTACCACTATTTGTCCAGATACATGATAAAAGCACACTCAAGCTTTAGACAAAAATTGCATTAACTTTATCTCTTTGAAATGGTGCTGTCCGAATGGTTCAAATAGAATCTCATTAAATTTGACATCATAATTGCCCTACTGTATAATATAACGTCTCCAAATTTA